>NC_142070.1:72077500-72250000 GCF_059756535.1 Pantherophis guttatus | reverse complement strand
ATCTATCTATCTATCTATCTATCTATCTATCTATCTATCTATCTATCTATCTACAGTATCTATCTATCATCTATCTATCTATCTATCAACTATCTATCTATCTACAGTATCTATCTACAGTATCTATCTATCATCTATCTATCTATCTATCTATCTATCTATCTATCTATCTATCCATCCATCCATCCATCCATCCATCCATCCATCCATCTATCTACAGTATCTATCTACAGTATCTATCTACAATATCTATCTGTCTGTCTGTCTGTCTGTCTATCTATCTATCTATCTATCTATCTATCTATCTATCTATCTATCTATCTATCATCTATCTATTTATCTATTTATATCTATTTATCTACAGTATCTATTTACTTACCTACCTACTATATCTATTTACAGTATCTATCTACAGCAGTGTTGGCAAACCTTTTTGGCACTGAGTGCTGAAATGGGAGCACACGCTCTTTTTAAAAAAAATTTGATTTATATGCCGCCCTTCTCCGGAGACTCAGGGCGGCTTACAATGCGTTAAGCAATAGCCTTCATCCTTTTGTATATTTATACAAAGTCAGCTTATTGCCCCCACAAACTGGGTCCTCATTTAACCTACCTTAGAAAGGATGAAGGGCTGAGTCAACCTTGAGCCTGGTAAGATTCGAACCTGCAGTAATTGCAGGCAGCTGTGTTAATAACAGGGTGCTTTAAACCACTGTACTACCAAGGCTCCTTTTGATGATTTCCCTTTATTTTCCCAGGTGGCTTCTCACCACCTCATTTCTGATTTTGTCAACCCAGTTTATACGTAACAGCCGTCTGTAAATCCAGATTTCAAATGCTTCTAGTCTCTTCAAGTGGCTTTCTGTCAGACCCCAACTCTCTACTCCGTAGAGCAGGATAGAAAAGATGTAACATCTGACAAGCCTGATTTTCAATCTTAGGCTTATGTCCAAGAGTCCGCATGCTGACAAGCCATGTTCTGTGGCTACATCTGAGAGATTACCAGACAGAAGGAAGTTGAGGAAAAGGCCTTTTCTGCGATAGCCTTGGCTTTCTGTAATAATTTACCCCTTGAGTAAGTCCAGGCACCCTACATACTTTTAGGATTCAAGACAGGGTCAATGAGTGTGATTTTCCACCAAGTATTTGGGCTTGGGATAACTGTTTTCTCTAAAACTTTTTTATTTTATTGTCATTTTATGCAAGCTGTCCAGAGTGCATACATTTTTCGAGGGAAGTAAAGCTATATATAACTAAAATGAATACATGCATGAATGAATATTGGACTGCTCTGAATTAAAAGGAGTTCTAGAATCATAGGGGGGGAAAATCTAGTTCTCCACTGATGGCTGAATTACAACTCCCAGAATCCTTCACCCTTGCTCAGAGTCATATTTGGCAAGGTCTGGGAAGAGGAGAAAAGCTTTTCACCTCTTTGGAGGACCGGCCAAACTTTTTTTTTTTTTTTTAAAGGAGATGCTAAGCAGTGATGATCACCTGGAAACAATTTCTAAACTAGGCTGCGAATCAGAAACTGAGCATTAATGTGTTGCTTTCATGGGTTGAGTTAAAAATAACCTTTCAATCATGAGCTTTCAATCATAGAACATATGACTGGGAAGGACCTCGAAAGTCTTCTAATCCAGGGGTCTCCAACCTTGGCAACTTTAAGACTTGTGGACTTCAGTTCCCAGAATTCCTCAGCAGCAGGAATTCTGGGAATTGAAGTCCACAAGTCTTAAAGTTGCCAAGGTTGGAGACCTCTGTTCTAGTCCAACTCCTTGCTCATGGGAGGAGCCTCACATCACCCGAATCAAAATGGTTGTCCAATCGATGTTTGAAAACCTCCAGTGATGAAGCACCTACAACTTTTGAAAGCAAGCTGCTCCATTGATTAATTGTCCTCACTATTAGGAAGTTTCTCCTTAATTCCAAGTTGCTTCTCCCCTTGATTAGTTTCCATCCATTGTTTCTTGTCTTGCCTTCGGGTGCTTTGGAAAATAAGTTGACCCCTTCTTCTTCGTGGCAGCATAAACCTTCGGCAGCCGTCTCTTTGTGCATCCATAACCCTCCTCAATTTCATTCTGTGTAATTGGTTGTGAGTGGAGAGGCTACACTTGTTTTGTTTCCTTTTCCCTGTTCTGGTGAAGTGCCCAGGTGAAAACAGAGATAGCCAAAATAGTTACGATACCTGGCTTGTTTCCTGGGCCGTGTTCTGTCGATTCCCATCGCCTGGCCAGGCCTCGGAGGAAATGAATGACTTCACAGTGTTAGGGCAGCCAATTGCAATGGGTGTTGCCTCTTGCGTTTCCAAATTTCCTTTTAATCCTCCATTCTCCCTAGCCCGAAGTTATTGTAAAATGAAACCGTGTGTCTTTGATTAAGGGAGTGCTGCCAAATGCTTAGAAAGAAAGAAAAAAGTATCTCAATTTATGTTCGCAGCGGACTTCACTTTGCCAACCAGTAATTGGATGAAAAATATACTTGCATTTGAAGAAAGCAAGAAATTCCCTTTCTGTGTTTAAATAAAAAAAATCAGAACCTTGGTCTTGATAGGTGTAACATACGTCATGAATGGGGGGGGGGGGGATACTACATATATTACCTTCTTGTTCAAGGACTGACTGAAGCTGCAAAAACAAGATCAGGTAGTAGGCATGTCTCATAAGCCACTATGCTGAAAATATCGGATACAAGTATAGGTTTGCTATGAGTCATCGATCGCCTAAATCAGGGGTCGGCAACCTTAAACACTCAAAGAGCCACAAAGGTCCTAACCAGAAGCTGCCCATTCAATTCTGGAGCTGACCGGAAGTCCGGTTGCCCCACCATAGAGTCTCCTCCTAGCATGGCGTCCTTTTTCCTTTGCCGACCGGAAGTCCGGTTGCCCCACCATAGAGTCTCCTCCTAGCATGGCGTCCTTTTTCCTTTGACGACCGGAAGTCCGGTTCCCCCACCATAGAGTCTCCTCCTAGCACGGCGTTCTTTTTCCTCTACCTGTCCTAACCGGAAGCTCTATCAATTGTGGAGCCGACTGGCGACAGGGAGCCACAGCAGAGGGATGAAAGAGCCACATGCGGCTCCAGAGCCACGGGTTGCTGATCCCTGGCCTAAATTCTCAAGCTGTGCAATGATAGCCGAGGGCAATCAATAGTTCAGAATTATCAGAATAATAGAATTGGAAGGGACCTTGGAAATCTTCTAGTCCAGTGATGGCTAAACTTTTCCGGACCAAGTACCCAAAGTGCATGCCCGAACCCCCAAAATGCAATGCGCGTGTAGCCCCCGTGCCCTCATCCCCCCTGCATGTGCCCCCATGCATACGCGCACTGCCCCCCCACACACGTGCCACCTCCCGCATGCATGGCAGAGACCCAAAAACCAGCTGGCTGGCAGGAGGCACACACACATGCGGAGCTGAACTGGGGTGACTGTTCGCGTGCCCACAGAGAGGGAGATGTGTGCCACCTCTGGCATGCTTGCCATAGGTTCGCCATCACCGTTCTAGTCCAAACCCCTACACAAGCAGGAGACCCTATACCAGTGATGGCGAACCTTTTCGGCACTGAGTGCCCAAACCGGAATGCACACATGTGCGCCCACGTGCCGGAGCACCGGAAACCCGAAGACCAGCCGGCCGGTGCGCATGCACGTGCTGGCTACCTGGTCTTTTGGTTTCCGGTGCATCAGCTGGTCTTTGTGCACGCCAGAGCACTGGAAACCCGAAGACCAGGTGGCCAGGGTGCACATACACACCTCCAGCTGGTCTTTGGGTTTCCGGTGCGCGAGAAGAGCATCTGGCAATGGCGCATGTGCCCACCTCTGGCATGTCATAGGTTTGGTCTGTCCCCGTCCCACACGCACACACACCAACAGACGTCCAAGAGTTAAAGACCAACCAGCCGGCAAAATCCTTTTCCTTATGATAACGGAACTTGGCAACAACCTAATGGCTGCCTGCCAAGAGTTTGTTACTTACGAAGAGGAGAGATAACTTCTCCCCACTTCTGGTACATCAAAAGAAACAGCTCAATAATTACAGAGTCAATCAAGTCCAGAGATAATCCAGCAAAGTCTATAGCAAAAGTCCGGCAATGCAGAATGGCATGGAAGCTTTCAGCTTTGTTCGTCACAAGGTTTGACTGGCCACCACGCTCCCTTTTATATTCTGTGGGGTGTGGTCCAGTGACTCAGCCTAATCTTGGGCACGCCTTTTCTTCTGTTGCGTGCGCTTATCTCTGCGACGCTGGCGTGGATCCAGCCAAGACTCATTACCCTCATCACTGTCCACCTGTGGCTGCGTGGACGTGTTTGGCCCCGGCCCTATCTCTTGCCCTTCGGCAGACACCGAAGGCATTGCTAGAGAGGAGGGTCCTGGAGGGGGAGGCCTTGCCAACTCCTCTCCTTCACACTTGGAGTCCTCTCCTGCCGATGACCCAGGCTCTGGTAACGGAGCCACAACAAGGTTCGCCATCATGGCCCTATATCATTTCAGATAAAAGGCTGTCCAATCTCTTCTTAAAAGCTTCCAGTGATGGAGGACCACAACTTCTGAAGGCAACTCATTCCACTGGTTAACAGTTCTCACTGTCAGGAAATTTCTCCTTAGTTTTAGATTGCTTCTTTCCTTGATCAGTTTCCCTCCATTGCTTCTTGTCCTGCTTTCAGGTGCTTTGGAGAATAAGTTGCCCCCCTTCTTTGTGGCTGCCCCTCAAATATTGGAAGATTGCTATCAAGTGGCCCCTAGTCCTTCTTTTCACTACACAGTTCTAAATTCTGGAGCACTGGAGATAAGAGGCACTTGGTAGACTAAAGCTTGCTAAGCGTTTTGCTTTATGGAAAGCCTGTTTCCTAAACCGGTATTGTTCAGGTTGGTGCCTTCCAGATGAACTGGATTTCAATGCTGGCTTCCTATAGACTGACTCGAAATTCTGGAGACTGGATCCCATCACACAACTTGGGGAAGTCTGATTGAGCTGGCAATCTGAATCCACTGTTTATTCACTGATGACATCTCCTAGGTAGGTCCAGCATGACGTGGGTGTAGATCAGTGGTGGGTTCCTCCCGGTTCGGCCCGGTTCTCCCGAGCCGGTAGCGGTGACGATATGATGTCACTGAACCGGTTCTGCCCCCGCCCGCAGGCGTTCGGGAGAACCTCTAGCTACGATTCTGTGCAGTTTGGATAACCCCCAAATCCTACTCCTGGCTGGCCCCGCTCACCCCGCCCCTCCCAGGAGTCCCCACATGGCCCATTTTGGATGTAGGTAATTGCAGGGCGCCTGCGGAGGCTCGGGGAGGGTGAAAAACAGGCCTACCAGAGGTTGGGGCCCATTTCTGGCCTCCAGAGGGCCTCCGGAGCCTAGGGAGGCCGTTTTCGCCCTCCCGGAGGCGCAAAGAAATTCTCTGGAGCCTGGGGAGGGCAAAAATGCCCCCCCAATGTGGTGCAGGAGGCCGACTAGGCCACACCCACCATGGCCACACCCACCCAGCAACCAGGCAGAGAACCCCCTTGCTAACATTTTTGAAGCCCACCCCTGCATGTTCCTATACAGGCAGTTGGTCCAATAAGTTTATATTATCCATTCTCTAGTATGGGAGAATATGCATACAATGGGGAAAACAGGCTCCCAGATTTTGGCTGATTTTGGAGCCAAAGCTGTGTACGCAGAATAACATCCCGTGCAAACGATGCCTAAATTTCCTTCTAGATGTGTTTTTAAGTAGCACAATCCCCCAGTTTCCAATTTCCGTGCAACTTGACTCTCCTTATCCTTGAGACAAATAAAACATATAACTCTGGAGGCTTTTTCCCCCCCCCTTTCTCATTGACCTGCCCTGCAATCTCTCCAGTATAAAAAAACATTTTGAGTCAAATATTGTGCGCAAAAACTTTTAACCGAAACCAGAAATCCTTGTTTTGTCTAGAAATGGGTTGTAGGATAAGCAGTGGGATTTTTGAGTCACGTTTGGTGAACGTAGCGCTAAATATCTAATCGCAAACCCACTTCCTGCTTTATGAAAAGCTGGAAGCTGCACAGTTTGTAATTTGCCCTTTTTAAAAATTATTTACAGCTCGCTAGCTTGATGCCAGCTTCTCTCTCCAAGAAGCCAAAGAGCGCCCTCTTTTGTCCACACGATTTCTTTGGAGTCCTCGGCAAAAAATAAATAAAAAAAATAAAATAAAAAAAAAAGCTGGATGTCAAAGATATTTAACAGAACGAGGATGACTTCAGAATGAGAAATGGGAATGGATGCTGTGTGCACTGTTCTGGTTTGTGTCAATTTCATGCTGCTATTTAAACATGCTGCCATGCTAATTATATATTTTAAATTATTTTTTAATCAAGAAAGGTTAGGAGATGTTAATGGTGTTAGGATGTTATGTTGGTAGCTGCATAGATGTTCAAATCAGTAACTTAGCTTCAAGTCAGGCACTAAAATTTGATCAGGGAATGAGAATCATAGAAATGTGGTTGTTGCAACGAGCTAGTCTTAAACAGACTTGTTTGAATATACATACGCACATATACATTACCCCTTTTTCTTTTTTGGTACAATCCAGCTAGCTAAGGGAACCCCACAATAAATTATGGATCAGTGGTGAAATCCAAATTTTTTTACTACCGGTTCTGTGGGCGTGGCTTGGTGGGCGTGGTAGGGGAAGGATACTGCAAAATCCCCATTCCCTCCCCACTCTGGAATTAGCCAGAGATGCTATTTGCCGGTTCTCTGAACTGCTCAAAATTTCCGCTACCGGTTCTCCAAACTGCTAAAAATTTCTTCTACTGGTTCCTCCAGAACCTGTCAGAACCTGCTGGATTTCACCCATGCTATGGGTTCTTATGAGCAGAGAGAGAAATAGTTCCCAAATCTGAAACAAACCAATTGCTTTGGAGCAAGCAAAAATCTTGGTGGCAAAATGAGCCTTGGTGGTGCAGCAGACTAAAGTGCTGTTAACTAGCACCAGCTGCCTGCAATTACTGCAAGTTCGAATCTCACCAGGCTCAAGGTTGACTCAGCCTTCCATCCTTCCGAGGTAGGTAAAATGAGGACCCGGATTGTGGGGGCAATAAGCTGACTTTGTATAAAAAAGAACACCGCTTAAGGGGGGCCAAAAGCCCTACTAAGTAGGTATATACAAAAGTATGAAGGCTATTGCTTAACGCATTGTAAGCCCCCCTGAGTTTCCGGAGAAGGGCGGCGTATAAATCGAACCAATAAATAAATAAAATATATGTATTGTATTTTATGAACTAAGTTTTAGCATTATGTGTAACGTGCAGTATGGCTTGAAGAGCAAGCTATCTTTAAAAGAAACTGTGGCCTGAAGAATTTGTGAATGCATTCTACATGGCAAATAGCACTTGGTATTTTTTTTTTAAAAAAAAAATTCAGTCATCATATTGGTTTTTGTTCTTCTATTTAAATACAAAAGTGGTTTGAGTCTACATTTGGAATAATAAGGGGCTTGTTTCGGAACCTTGTAGAAAAACACAGCCTTAGAGGCTTGACTGCAAAATGTGTATTTTAAACTCTGCCGTCAGCTTAATTTTATGTGACTCCCATGTGAGGCGGTTTGAAGCCAAAGTGTGAGCTTTGTTAAAAATTATCCAATTCGTGTAATTGGATTAGTTCCATTGTTGGCTACTCATCTTTTACAACAAGACAGATAACAAATAATGGCAGTACAATGGCCGAATTTAAGATTTAAGCTGTAGTAAACAAACACTGAGTAGTAATGTTGACTGGAAACCGATTGCTTTGCATTTGTCAAACAAAGAATACAGATTGAAGTCTTGCAGGTCAACTAAACTATCACCTTTACTCAAACAGATGCTGTCATTCAAGGAGTAGCTTAGAATCTTCCCTTCAACTTTGGAGAATGGAAGGACAAGCTAAATATATACCCTACTAGAAAACCAATATACACTACTGTATAATCAATACACTAGTTTATACTAAGCTGCCCTTATCTGAGCTGCAAAAATCATTAGCTAACTGCTGCCACTTAGCTGCTGTCCATATTTTTGCAGCCAGATGTGGAAGTCACAGTTCACCCATTAAGACAAAATAAAGTTTGCTTCGTTTTTGTTCCTGTAGTGCGAGAACACAAATCATTGCAATATATAAGTGATGGCTGACAGCTTGCAAGTTGAGTGAAACCAAGAAATATATGGGCAGAGTTGTTAAAGTCATACTCAATTTTCCTCCAGACAGCCTGGTGTCCTTGAAATGTTGTAGAGACATAACAGCCAAAAGTTTCAACCCCAAAATTGGAAGCTGTAGCCTTCCATCTGGAGAGTACCAGATAGGGGATGTCTGTCATAACTCATGTATGTTTAATTTACTGATACTTAATCTGCTTCTTAAAGATTAATAGCCCGCTCTCATCTGCAACTTTGATCTTGCAACTTGGGTTAAATTTTGGTCTGACCACTCTTCCTTTCTTGGATGAAGAAGGAAAAACAATATTTATATACAGTACTAGGGCAAATGTGAAACTGGCAAGATTTAGCCTTGAAATGTTCTGGTAATTCCAGCTGTAAAACGGCAATAAGGAATGGCTTTGTATACACGAACCATTTATTTTGCTCCTACTAACCTTATTATAAATGATCTCTTCTGCCCAGGGAGATTAGACTAAAGGAAATGCTTCTAATTCTAAACTGATAAACTAGCTAAGTTTGAAATCCAGAATCCTCTTTTTTTTTTTAAGCAGAAGGACTGCTGCCGATGAATTATGGTGGGTTGGTTAGTTCACTTAGCACCGCACTCTTCACCCTGGCTTAAATACCTTAATAGAAGCAGACAGTTTCTTCCTGCAGAATTAAAAAAAAAGAAAGAAAGAAGGAAAAGAGGCCAAGAAGCAACTTGTAATTAACTTTACGGCTCTGTAAACTGCAGAGATTGTGCCACTCAGATTCAGCAAAAGCCACTGAATTTGTAGAGGTTCCATTTTTCTACTGATTATTATTATTTGGGGGGGGGTGTTAAAAATGCGTACGCTTTCAGGTTAACAGGGCACATCGAAACAAGTAACTTTCACAGATACCCAAAAGGGGGATGATGGGCACCACAGCAGAAAAGGGTTTTCTTCCTGGTCCCCACTAGATGGCACTCTTGTGGTCCCTTCCAGTTCTATTCTGATTGAGTGATAACTATTTTCTTTATGGTTTGGTACAGTGGTGAAATCCACATTTTTTTACTACCAGTTCTGTGGGCGTAGCTTGGTGGACTGGTGGGGCTGGGTGGGCGTGGCTTGGTGGGCATGGCAGGAGAAGGATACTGCAAAATCTCCATTCCCACCAGTGGTGGGTTTCAAAACAAATTTACTACCAGTTCTGTGGGTGTGGCATTGCTCGGTGGGCGTGGCAGGGGAAGGATATTGTAAAATCTCCACTCCCACCCACTCCAGGGGAAGGTTACTGCAAAATCCCCATTTCCTCCTGATCAGCTGGGACTCGGGAGGCAGAGAATAGATGGGGGCGGGGCCAGTCCGAATTTTTACTACTGGTTCCCCGAACTACTCAAAATTTTCGCTACCGGTTCTCTAGAACTGGTCAGAACCTGCGGAAACCCACCTCTGATTCCCACCCCACTCCAGGGGAAGGATACTGCAAAATCCCCATTCCCTCCCCACTCCTGGGGGAAGGATATTGCAAAATCTCCATTCCCAACCCACTCGGGGGCCAGCTAGAGGTGGCATTTGCCGGTTCTCCGAACTACTCAACATTTCCACTACCGTTTCTCCAGAACCTGTCAGAACCTGGGCCTGGTGGCTCAGCAGACTGATAGCATTGTGATTAACACCAGCTGTCTGCAATTACTGTAAGTTCGAATCCCACCAGGCTCAAGGTTGACTCAGCCTTCCATCCTTTCTAAGGTAGGTAAATTGAGGACCCAGTTTGTGGGGGCAATAAGCTGACTTTGTATAAATATACAAAAGGATGAAGGCTATTGCTTAACGCATTGTAAGCCGCCCTGAGTCTCCGGAGAAGGGCGGCATATAAATCAAATTAAAAATAAAAATAAAATAAAATAAAATAAAAAACCTGCTTGATTTCACCCCTGGTTTGGTAACTTTGGAGCTGTGAAGCCCAAAATAATAACAGAAATACACATCCAATAAATACAAGTTTCCCTGAGCGACCTTGTCCCAGAGTCTGTAGTAGCTTTTCACTTTCAATACCCTTTTGCCAAAACATTTTGCAGCTAGTCTTTGCTTTTCAGTCTATGCTTTGCCACAATAATGATGCGTGGATAAAATAGCATCTGTGAAAGGGTAAAAACGTTAAATTTGGCCAAGCGTGATGATGAGTCATTGGATACCGAAAGACCTCTGAAGCTGTAACAGCAAGCGGTCCCATCTGACTAAACAGATTTTGTTTTCACCCTGACTGTGAACTTAATGGCCAAGAGCAGATGGGAGTGTGGGAAGATGGGCTCCCGAAGGTGAGACCTACCTAGCCACTCAGAGCTTGGTGGGCATTTTTTTGGCTCTGCACTTCAGTGGTCCCAATTTACTTATTTATTTATTTGAGCTGCTTGCTCCCCAAGAGTCTGGGTGGGCAGCTTTTAGCAACAGGGAACCTTCCAGACTGCCTGAAGATTCTTCAGAACTTTGTATCACTCAGATTTATATTTCCAGTGTGTGGATGACTTTCCTCTGCTCACAACCACTTCATCTGCAAACACAGAGGCAGACACACCGTCACTACCCTCCCCAAAATATATTTACCCTAAATATATGGCAGGAACTCACTTCATCTGCATACACACCAGTTTATGAAATCCAATTTCTTTTACTACAGGTTCTGTGGGCGTGGCTTGGTGGGCATGGTGTGGCTTGGTGGGCATGGCAGGGGAAGGATACTACAAAATCTCCATTCCCACCCCACTCCTGGGGGAAGGATATTGCAAAATCTTCATTCCCACCCCACTCTGGGGCCAGCCAGAGGTGGTATTTGCCGGTTCTCTGAACTACTCAGAATTTCCACTACCGGTTCTCCAAACTGCTCAAATTTTCCGCTACCGGTTCTCTGAACTACTCAAAATTTCCGCTACCGGTTCTCCGAACTGCTCAAAATTTCCGCTACCAGTTCTCCGAACTACTCAAAATTTCCGCTACCGGTTCTCCGAACTACTCAAAATTTCCGCTACCGGTTCTCCAAACTACTCAAAATTTCCACTACCGGTTCTCCGAACTACTCAAAATTTCCGCTACCGGTTCTCTGAACTGCTCAAAATTTCCGCTACTGGTTCTCCAAACTACTAAAAATTTCCACTACCGGTTCTCCGAACTACTCAAAATTTCCACTACCGGTTCTCCGAACTACTCAAAATTTCCGCTACCGGTTCTCCAAACTACTCAAAATTTCCGCTACCGGTTCTCTGAACTGCTCAAAATTTCCGCTACTGGTTCTCCAAACTACTAAAAATTTCCACTACCGGTTCTCCGAACTACTCAAAATTTCCACTACCAGTTCTCCGAACTACTCAAAATTTCTGCTACCGGTTCTCCAGAACCTGTCAGAACCTGCTGGATTTCACTCCTGATACACATATACACACAACTCCTGACCTCCCAAAACCCTAAATAGGCAGGAACTCACTTCATCTGCAGACATACATACACACAACCCCTGCCCCCCCGAAGAACCCCAAAATTGGATCTCTCGGCGGCCTTCAATACCATCGACCATGGTATTTTGCTGCGACGCCTCGAGGAGTTGGCGGTGGGGGGCACTGTTTTACGGTGGTTCTCCTACCTCTCGGGGGGTTCGCAGGCGGTGTTGGCGGGGGGGCAGAAGTCGGCCCCGAGGCCCCTTACCTATGGGGTGCCCCAGGGGTCAGTCCTCTCTCCCCTTCTGTTCAACATCTATATGAGGCCGCTGGGGGAGATCATCCATGGTTTTAGGGTGAGGTATCATCAGTATGCTGATGATACCCAGCTTTTTATATCCACCCCGAACCAGCCCAGTGATGCCCTCGATGTGATGTCCTGGTGCCTGGAAGCGGTGCGGACCTGGATGGGGAGAAACAGGCTTCGGCTCAACCCTGCCAAGACCGACTGGCTGTGGGTACCGGCATCTCGGTTCGAACAAGATATTCCATCTTTGGTTATAGGGGGTGAGGTGTTGACCCCTGTAGATAGGGCGCGCAACCTGGACGTCCTCCTGGATTCACGGTTAAATTTGGAAGATCATGTAATGACCGTGACCAGGGGGGCATTTGCCCAGGTTCGCCTGGTGTGCCAGTTGCGCCCCTACTTGGACCGAGATGCCCTATGCACGGTCACTCATCCGCTCGTCACCTCTCGTATTGACTACTGCAATGCTCTCTACATGGGGCTGCCCCTGAAGACCACTCGGAGGCTTCAGCTGATGCAGAATGCGGCCGCGCGGATAGTGATGGGAGTGTCCCGACACTCCCATGTTACACCTCTCCTGTGCGACTTGCATTGGCTGCCGGTTGCCCTCCGGGTGAGATTCAAGGTGCTGGTGATGACCTATAAAGCCCTACATGGCTTAGGCCCGGGATATTTGGCGGACCATCTGCAGCCAGCAACAGCTTCCCATCGCCCGGTGCGCTCCCACAGGGAGGGCCTACTCAGGGTGCTGTCGGCCAGACAGGGTCGGCCGGCGACCCCCAGGGAGAGAGCTTTCTCTGTGGGCGCACCCACCCTTTGGAATCAACTCCCTCTGGAGCTCTGGGTGGCCCCCGACCTTCGCTCTTTCCGCCGTGGGCTGAAAACTTGGCTATTTCACCTGGCCGCCTTGGACTGATGGGGGTTTTAATCTGGGTTTTATTGAATTTTCTTAATTTTAATTTAGACTTTTGTTTTAACGGTTTGTCAGTTCTGTTTTAATTGTTGTGAGCCGCCCTGAGTCCTGTGGAGATAGAGCGGCATACAAGTCCCAATAAATAAATAAATAAATAAATAAATAAATAAATAAATAAATAAATAAATAAATAAATAAACAAATAAATAAACAAATAAATAAACAAATAAATAAATAAATTGCAGGAACAGTGGGTGGTTGAAGCTGTGTGGAGATTGTTGAACCAGTATAAGCTACATAGAGTACAATAGTTTTGAAGTTTGAGTATTAAAAAAAAAAGAGATCCTTTGAAGAGCAGAACACATGCCTGGTAGATAAACATATCCCACATCAGACAAAAGCTTGACTCAACGAAGGGGAGCTCCCACCTAGGATGGAACGGTTGGGGTAATAAAAGGCCCTTAAAGCCAGATTTGTCAAAGCTTTCCTGGCCAAAGGACGTTGATACGGCTGCTGCGTTGCTTGGATGTTGTCCTCCAAACTTCAGAAAACTTGATAAAAGTCTTTGGTCTGGTCCTCACCTCTTTTGCCTTCACGAAAATCTGCAGTCTAAGCAGGAGGTCTGGTAAGAGGCAGTTCAGTCTGCAAATGTGCGTGTGGGGGAACACATAGGAAGTCCTTCGGAAGGGGCCTTCCCTCTTTTTCCAGAGACCAAAAGGAGAGGAAGGGAGAACTATTTTCACGCTTGCAGGATTCTGTTTAATGTAGCCTTGCGATCAAGATCGACAGTGCAGATGTTTCTGGTTCTCCGTCTTGCCTGGGTTGTGTTGAAGGATTAACAGCAGACGATGTTCCAAGCCCTCCAATCTGCAGTTATAAGTCACAGAGCTAAGGTCATACCGATATGTTATTTACGTTTGCATCAGGGGTGAAATCTACTTACTTTCCTTACCGGTGTAGAAGTGCACGCACAGCGCACATGTGTCATATTATTATTATTATTATTATTATTATTATTATTATTATTATTACTATTATTATTATTATTATTAGTTAATCTTTAGTGAGATTCACAGCCTTTGAGGCTGGTTAATAGCTCAGCAACTCAAGTCCTAACCAAGGACCTAGGAACTGTTAAGGTATCGTCGGAGGATGTAAGCTGTTCCGAGTAAGGTGGTTTTTTGTAGAGTCAAAATGTTCAAGTCCGGCAAATTTAGAATTTCTAAATAGCGGGGTAGCCCTTTGGGTATTGCTCCAAGGGCTCCAATTACAATCGGGACAACACACGATTTCTTTTTCCACAGTCGCTCAACTTCAATTTGCAAGTCCCGGTACTTTGTGATTTTTTTCTTGCTGCTTATCTTCAATCCGTGCATCACCAGGTATTGCAATGTCAATGAACCATACTTTTTTTCTTTTCAACTATTGTTATATCAGGTGTGTTGTGGACCAAGTGCCTGTCAGTCTGAATCCTGAAGTCCCACAAGATCTTGAGTTTCTCATTCTCTAAAACTTTCTCAACCTGATGTTCCCAGTGGTTTTTGCTGTACTCAAATCCAAACTTCTGGCACAATTTCCAGTGAATGATCTTAGCAACACGGTCATGGCGTTGTAGGTAGTCTATTATTATTATTATTATTATTATTATTATTATTATTATTATTATTATTATTATTATTATTATTATTATTATTATTATTATTCATATTTCTATGCCGCCCACTCTCCGAGGACTCTGGGCGGCTTACACCAAAGACAGTATACTAAATAGCATATTGCCACCTAACAATCCGGGTCCTCATTTTACCCACCTCGGAAGGATGGAAGGCTGAGTCAACCTTGAGCCGGTGAGATTTGATCCGCTGATCTGCTGAACTAGCAGTCAGCTGAAGTAGCTGCAGTACAGCACTCTAACCACTGCGCCACCTCGGCTCTTCTATGCATGCGCAGAGGGTAAAAAACATATTACTTCCTGGTTAAAACCAGGAAGTAATGACACCCGGGCGAGTGGGCGGAGCCTCGCGCCACCATCGCTACCAGTTCTCCAAACCTCTGGCCACAATCGCTACCGGATCGCCCAATCCGGTCTGAACCGGGAGCATTTCACCCCTGGTTTGCATCCGGAAGAGAAGTATGATTTGAGATTTCAGGGGAAGGTATGGAAAGCCTAACCCTAACCCTAACCCTAACCCTAACCCTAACCCTAACCTAAACAACTGATTCAAAATGGTTTTTGAGCTGAAAGTTTCCTTTGGCCTGAAACTTGAATATCAGGTCATATTGTGGCCCATAATATAAACAATTTAAGTTGAATTAAATTAACAATTTAAATCATCTTCTTTTAACGACCCCATAATGCCTGGCAGGGTGGAGTCGGGGCAACTGAATGGAGCTAGCAGAGGGTTTTAATGGCCGGATACCCTTCCTGTCGCCATTGCGGAGTTTTGTTCAGCAGATATATTCTCATTGTGCCCAGAGAGAGAAATATCTGCCTCTACCTAGGATCGAACTCACAGCCTCCTGATTGTGAGGCGAGAGCTCCACCTCTAGGCCACCGCACCACTCCAAATTAACAATTTGAATGAATCGCAATTAATATGAATACTCCTTAAAGATATAAATTCTTCCCTTCTGTAACAACTTGATGGTGATGTTGGCAAGACTCTTGGAGATTGCATCTATGGTAGCCTTCTAGGGTGGGGATATGAAATGGGCTGTGAGAATAACCTTGGGGGGGAAAAGAGAAAGAGCCACAGCCAGGGCAATAATTGGAGAAGAGATATCTCAACCCAGTGGTGAAATTCAAAGATTTTCCCTACTGCTTTTGTGGGCATGGCTTGGTAGGCATGTGACTGGGTGGGTGTGGCTTGGTGGTCATGTGACTGGGTGAGCATGGCCTGGTGGTCATGTGACCGGGAAAACGAACTATCACACTTTACACAAAAATAACACAAAAGCTACACAACTGACTCACACACAATGCAAAAGCAGCTGAACTTCACACAAAATGGCCCCTGCAACAAGCAGGAACCTCACAGAGTCACAGAGAGCTCAAAAACAAACTATCACACTTTACACAAAAATACCGGTTCGGGCAATAGGTAGTAAAAAAAAAATGCTTTAAAAAAGTTGAAAAAAAAGTTTCTGACCATCGCACGGCATAGCTGATTGTCATGGCTGATTGTCGAAACCGTTTTTAAATTTTTTTTAGCATTTTTTTTACTACCTATTCACCCAAACCGGTAGTAAAAAAATGCTTTAAAAAAAGTAAAAAAAAAA
Source organism: Pantherophis guttatus (assembly GCF_059756535.1). Lineage (NCBI taxonomy): Eukaryota > Metazoa > Chordata > Lepidosauria > Squamata > Colubridae > Pantherophis > Pantherophis guttatus. The sequence continues at coordinate 72,233,938 of NC_142070.1, read as the reverse complement.
AGTTCAGAGGATCAGCTGTGTCACGTGATCGTTGAAACTTTTTAAAAAAAAATTTTTTAAAGCATTTTTTCACTACCGGTTCGGGCGAACTGCCCCGAACCGGTAGCATTTCACCCCTGTCTCAGCCCACAGAAGGAATGGGGCAGAGAAAGCCTCTCAGAAAAAACCCTCCCTAATGCTTTGGAATGTAGTCAAGGAAGGAGAGGAAGTGCTTGCAAGCGTCTGATACAGGTAACTCTCGAATTACAACAGTTTGTTTAGTGACCATTCAAAGTTACAACAGCACTGAAAAAAGGGAGTGATGACAGTTTTCACACTTACGACCATTGCATCATCCCCATGGTCACGTGACCAAAATTCAGATGCTTGCCAACTGACTCGTACTTATGACAGTGGCAGTGTCCCAGGGTCACGTGATTCCCCTTTTGCGACCTTCTGACGGGCGAAGCCAATGAGGAAATCAGATTCACTTAAGAACCGTTAGTTGTTAGGTTAGTGTTGTTAACTTAACGACTTGCAATGATTCACTTAACCACTGTGACAAGACTGGTCGTCAAATGGGGCAAAACTCACTTCACCAATGTTTCACTTAGCGACAGAAATGTTCGGCTCAATTGTGGTTGTCAGTCGAGAACTACCTGTATTGTAACCTTAATGAGTGTTAAGTACTCACGGTTTTGGCTTCTTGGCGGGATTACCTCAAAGGCCTGACAGGATGAAAGGAAGGTGGTACATTTCTCCTCCAGGATCAAGAGAATCTAAAACTAACTGCTCTTAATTATACACTGCTTGGCGTATTTCTCCTCCCTTGAATTTAATTTTTTTTAAAAAAAAATTTTTTTTCATTGCCTGCAAGATTGCTGTGCACTGTTATATTTATTTATCCATTTTATTTATTTAATTGATGCATTAAAATGATAGGTCTCTCATCTCATTTTTGATCACCACACTATAAAAAAGACATTGAGGCTCTAGAACAGGGGTGTCAAACTCAAGGCCCGGGGGCCAAATCCGGCCCATAGGGTGCTTAGATCTGGCCCGCGGGGCCACCCTGGAAACAGTGAAGGACCGGCTCGCGGTACCTCTGCCGGCGAAAATGGATCTCGTGAGGGTCGCGGGTGGCTTTTCTGAGCTTCGTTTTCGCTGGCAGAGGGTTGCAAGAGGTCGTTGCAGGTGAAAATGGAGCTCCAGAGTCTGTTTCCACTGGCAGAGTGCTCGGGCCACCACAGGTGCCCTCGACACGAGTGACGTTGAGCTTGTCATGCCCACTCTGGCCACACACACACTGCCCCCACTGGAGGTCAAACACAACCAGTGGTGGGTTCCTCCCGATTCGGCCCGGTTCTGCCAAGCCGGTAGCGGTGACGATATGACGTCACCGAACCGGTTCTCTTTGTTCGGGAGCTGCGCCCTTCTGCCCCCCCATGTTATTCTTACCTTTTATTTGGCCCCGCCCCTAATCTATTCGCTGCCTCCGAGTCCCAGTTGATCGGCTAGAAGGAAAAAACCTGTTTAAACTCTTGCCGTGGGGCTTCAAAGGGCTGCCCTACAGCTGATCAGTGTTAAAAGGCAGTGTGGTGGTAGACCAGTGCGCTCGAAAAACAAATGGGTAGACCGGTGCCTCCAAAAACAAATGAGTAGACCGGTGCCTCCAAGAACAAATAGGTAGACGGGTACAGCTCTGGAGCAGTTAAAAGCCTGGTAGACCAGTACCTCTACTAAATCCTAAAGACTTGTCACATGATCATCAAACCAAAATAAGCCACGTCCACAGAACCGGTAGTAAAAAATTTTAGAACCCACCCCTGAACACAACCTTGACGCGGCCTTCAATGAAATCAAGTTTGACACCCCTGCTCTAGAAAGAGTGCAGAGAAGAGCAACCAAGATGATTAGGGGACCGGAAGCTAAAACATATGGTGAACGGTTGAAGGAACTGGGTACGGCTAGTCTAGTGAAGAGAGGGACCAGGGGACACATGATAGCAGTGTTCCAATATTTGTGGGGAGGGGGGGGCTGCCACAGAGAGGAGGGGGTCAAGCTATTTTCCAAGGCCAGACAAGGAATAATGGATGGAAACTGATCAAGGAGAGATTCAACCTGGAAATAAGGAGAAATGTTCTGACAGTGAGAGCAATCAACCCATGGAACAGAAGTTGCCTTCGGAAGTTGTGAGAGCTTCATCACTGGAGGCTTTCAAGAAGAGATTGGACTGCCATTTGTCAGAAATGGTGTCGGGTCTCCTTGGGCGGGGGGTTGGACTAGATGACCTACAAGGTCCCTTCCAACTTTGTCAATCTGTATCTATCTGTATCGTTGTCTACCTGACTCTGGATGGTAACAGTTTTCTTGATCTTCAGTTCAGAAACTCCTGGCTACTTGGATGGCTGAATTTGCTTCTTTTCCATTCAGTTCCACAATGTCAGCTAATGCCATAGTCCTCTCTTAGAAGTAAGCCATGTTCTACTGGTGGAATTTATGCTAGGTTTGCCAGGTGTCCACTATTTGAGCAGACAGTCTGCTTTTTTCACATTATGTTCACTATTTTTTTTTTCACAAAATAGTGGAAATTTTTTTTATTCAAAAGCTTTATGATGAAATGGTACGTAATCTAAAGCTGTACAGTCTAAGAGAATAAGGACAGGAGAATCGCGTGTTGTCTTTTTTTTCGTAAGTTAGGATGAGACAAAGATCGAATATCCATTGAACTCGATTCTCCGAAAAAATTAATGATGAGATTAAAATAAAAATATATTATAAAATTATGTACAGTTCACATTTTTAAAATGTATTGCAGCTTGTGTCGACTGACCTAAAATGGCGTCAAGTGATGAGAGTGACAGCGGCGAGATTTCGAATTCTTTAAAACGAAAGAGAGGAGTGTGCAAATACACCAAAGACTGGGAAGCTACTTTTGCAGGGATTACCAACAACGAAACCGACAGAACAAATACGACGGCCTACTGTAAATTGTGTCTCAGAAATCGTTCCCAATTGAATATAATGGTATAAAAGCTGTCACACAGCATGCAAGCACAAAAAATCATTTAGATAAGGAGAAAATAGCTTCCAGCAACAAGCGAATCAATTCGTTTTTCATTGTTAAAGACTCCCTGTTAAAATGTTTGTGAGAAAATATATAATTTAATTGTAATTTTTTTTTTAATTTTTTTACTACTTAACCCCCCCTCCCACACGCTTGTCCGCTATTTTTTGGAAGCAGACCTGGCAACCCTAATTTATGCCGAGGAGGAAAATCAGTATAAAGAGGGCAGGCTAAATTTAATCCCAAAGTCTTCCTCCTTCAAGTGACAGTGTTATTTGCTGTCACCCCCTGCTGACTGATTTAAACGTTACGGCCTGCTTAATGTTGAAAAACACCTCCCCATGATAGATAACTCTGTGCAGAGCGAAAAACATTTGCGAAATCCTTTTTCCGTGCATCAACCGGCTGGGAGTAGAATTGTGTCTGGCATTAACCTTAGGAAGGTCTCTTCTGTGCCACCCGAATATGATTTTCCTGTAAAACGAAGCCCACATATTATGTGCATTTAAAACTATAATTAGATTTTTTTTTCAAACTTCTACTGTTTATTTTCCCCATGAAAATTCATGTTTATTTTGTGCCTAGGATGACTCATCAGCTGCCTGATTGACTGGAAATTCTTATTTTTCTCCAGTCTAAATAACGTTCCTATTTTCTAACCCAACTGTTCAACTTAGTGTTAGTCATAAATGTTCTTTAGCCTTGTGTTCCCCAATTTCCTGGGCCCATCACTAGTAAAAATAAATAAATGAATGAATAGGAGGCTCAAGGTGGGTTTCAGCAGGTTCTGACCAGTTCTGGAGAACCGGTAGCAGAAATTTTGAGTAGTTTGGAGAACCGGTAGTAAAAATTCTGACTGAGAATGTCTCCGTGGTCATGTGGCCAGTATGACTAAATGCCGAAGGTGCATGGAACGCTGTTCCCTTCCCACCAAAGGTGGTCCCTATTTTTCTACTCGCATTTTTTACGTGCTTTCGAACTGCTAGGTTGGCAGAAGCTGGGACAAGTAACGGGAGCTCACCCCGTTACGCGACGTTAGGGATTCGAACCGCTGAACTGCCGACCTTTCTGATTGACAAGCTCAGTGTCTTAGCCACTGAGCCACCACTGGTTCTCAACTTACAACGTCAATTGTAAGTTGACATTGGTAACACAGTGCTACCACAGCCTTGGTAGCACAGTGGACTAAGGCACTGTTATTAACATCTGCTGCTTGCAATTACTGCAAGTTCAAATCCCACCAGGCTCAAGGTTGACTCAGCCTTCCATCCTTTCAAAGGTAGGTAAATTGAGGACCCAGATTGTGGGCGCAATAAGATGACTTTGTATAAAATATACAAAAGTATGAAGGCTATTGCTTAACGCATTGTAAGCCGCCCTGAGTCTCCGGAGAAGGGCGGTATATAAATTAAAGCAAAAAAAAAAAAAAAAATTGAGCCCAACATTTCTGTTGCTAAGCAATACATTTGTTAAGTAAATTTTCCCCCATCTCACAACCTTTCTTGCCTCAGTTGTTAAGTGAATCTGGCTTTCCCCATTGACTTTGCTCGTCAGACGGTCGCAAAAGTTGGCCTTGGGACATTGCAACTGTCATAAATATGAGTCAGTTGGCAAGTACCTGAATTTTAATCACGGGAGCATAGGGATGAGGCAGTGGCCCTGTGAAAAATAATCATGTCACTTTTTTCAGGGCCATTGTAACTTCGAACGGTCACTAAATGAACTGTTCTAAGTCGAGGACTACCTGTATTCTGGGGCTTCTTATCTTTCTAGGTATTCTGAATTAATTAATCATAGCCCACTTTCAGAACTTGTCCTTCTGAAAAGAGTGCAGGGAGAATCTCCTCAGGGTGCCATCGGCCAAATTATGTCGGCTGGCGACACCCAGGGGGACGGCCTTCTCTGTGGGAGCCCCAGCCCTGTGGAACGAACTGCCCCCAGAAATGCGTAAGATCTCCGATCTCCGTGTATTTCGCTGTGCCCTCAAAACCTTGTGGTTCCGCCAGGCCGGGCTATCAATGTAAAGATTTTAATTGGTTTTAAATGTGGGATTTTAAATTTGGGGGTTTTATAATTGAGCCAATTATTTAATAATTTTAATAATTTTTAAATTTTGTCTATCTTTGTGCTTTTAATCAGGCTGTACACCGCCCTGAGTCCTTCGGGAGAAGGGCGGTATAGAAATAAAATTAATAAATGAAAATAAATAAATAAGTGCCACACTGAAAAAGTGAATTATTAGTTTAGTTTAGTTTAGTTTATTTGATTTGTATACCGCCCTACTCCCGAAGGACTCAGGGCGGTGAACAGCCAAGCAATAAAATACATAAATACACAAAATTTAAAAACCAGATAAAATCAAATTAAATCATTTTGGCCCAGACAGATTAAAACACCCCAATAATTTAAAAACAGATTAAAATTTACATATTAAAAGAGGGAGGAGATTAGGCCAAGCCCGCTTGATGGAATAAAAAGGTCTTCACAGCGCGGTGGAAGGTGCGCAGATCCGGGATCCTCCGTATCTCTGGGGGGAGCTCATTCCAGACGGTAGGTGCCCCCACAGAGAAGGCTCTCCCCCTAGGGGCCGCCAGTCGACACTGTTTGGTTGACGGCACCCAGAGGAGTCCCTCTCTATGAGAGCGTACTGGCCAGTGGGAGGCTATTGGTGGTAGTAGGCGGTCCCGTAGATAACCAGGTCCTAAGCCATTATTCTTTGTTTTTTTGCCATTCCCTCCAAAGATATTATATGTTCTTTGACTCTAGAAAATAAGTTGCCTGCAGTTTGGGATTATTTGATACAGAACATTAATACGAGGCTTCCTTTATACACTACTGCAGACTATGTCATCATTTCTGATGTATTAATTCACTCAAATAATTAAAAATAAAGAGTTTAACATGGCATATTCTTTGCATGGAATAAACAGTTAGGAGAGCCTACATATATACCAAGTTTGCCAAGGGCCAAAAGTCTACCATAGCAGAACTAACTAGAGTCCTTTAAAAAAAAAAAAAGAAATAAAATAGGCAAATTCTAGCATATGAGAAGCTCTCCAAAACGTTAGACTCAACCATGTCTGCATCAAAAACTGATCGAAATAAAAATCATATTTTAAAACTCATCTCAGATAGCACAGCTGGATTTGATTTGTGTTAGCAAGAGAGAGAGAGAGAGAGAGAGTAAAAATGAAAATGCTAATATTATGTAATGAAAAATAAGCAATCAATTTGTTGCATCCATAAAGGTTTTAAACGACTTTTAGGGCAAAGTAGTATTTTATTTTTCAGAACATCCGCTGTAGTCTACTTCCAATATTTCAGGACTCTGGGTTACCAGAGGTGGTATTCAGCTGGTTCGTGAAAATTTAGCCAAGGTCGCTGAACCGGTAGCGATAGCCAGCTTGCCACGCCCCCGAACCGGTCCCTCAGTCACCGCTCGCTCGCCCCGGTGTCATGTTCGTTGCTGCCATGTTCTTTGTGCACGCGCATCCCATCGCCTTGCAAGTCCAATGGGATGTGCATGCGCGAAGAACATGGCGGCAACGGCAGCAGCATTTTCCGCGACCTCCAGTACTTTTTGGCCAGCTGTTGTGGCCAGGTGGCGGCTGGGAGGCTTCTTTGTCAGCCGCTGTCCAGCAGCAGCGGCTGGCTGGGGGCTGCCAAAAACTCCGGTCAGCTTGCCCTCTGGACTCTGGACTAGCCGCCGCGGAAAGTAAGCAGCCTGATCAAAGAGACGGTGGTACGGGAGGAAACGGGGCTAGGGCCAGGGCTGCTAAATGAGGGGAAACGGGTGACTGGCGAAGGGAGGGTGGGGGTAGATAGGTGGAAATTCCAAAAGTTTTCCTACCTTTTCCTGTGGGCGTGGCTAGGTGGGGGGGGTCATGTGACTGAGTGGGCATGGCATGAGTGACATCAAATTGGGCACGCCCACTCAGTCACATGCCCCCCACCTAGCCACGCCCACCGAACCGGTAGCGAAAATTTTTGAAACCCAGCACCGCAGGTTACTCTGGGTGGACTTTAAATGGAGTTGCACTGTGGCAGCAGGGTAAAAATCACCTAGGAACCAATTTTCATAATAGTGAATGTTTTCATAATAGCTCAGAAGTCTTTCAATGTAGAGAAAAATAGTCTTATACTTAGGCAAGGTAAACCAAAAGTATAGGTACAGATCAGTGGTGGGTTTCAATTTTTTTTACTACCGGTTCTGTGGGCGTGGCTTGGTGGGCATGGCATGGCATGGTGGGCGTGGCTTGGTGGGCATGGTAAGGGAAGGATACTGTAAAATCTCCATTCCCATCCCACTCCAGGGCAAGGATATTGTAAAATCTCCATTCCCATTCCACTCCAGGGGAAGGATACTGTAAAATCTCCATTCCCATCCCACTCCAGGGGAAGGATATTGTAAAATCTCCATTCCCATTCCACTCCAGGGGAAGGATACTGTAAAATCTCCATTCCCATTCCACTCCAGGGGAAGGATATTGTAAAATCTCCATTCCCTCCCCAATCCAGGGGAAGGATACTGCAAAATCCCCATTCCCATCCCACTCCAGGGGAAGGATACTGTAAAATCTCCATTCCTATCCCAATCCAGGGGAAGGATACTGCAAAATCCCCATTTCCTCAGCTGGGGCAAGGGAGGCAGAGAATAGATGGGGGCGGAGCCAGTCAGAATTTTTACTACCGGTTCTCCGAACTACTCAAAATTTCCACTACCGGTTCTCCAGAACTGGTCAGAACCTGCTGAAACCCACCTCTGGTACAGATTGGGTGAAACCCGGCTCAAGAACCGTTGAATGATGTGTATTTTTAAACTTTATTAATCTTTGCAGCTCTACTTAGGAAATGTTGCAACTATTTCACTGGGGTGGTTTATTTTTCTTTTTTTTAGCAAAATATGTTGTGCTGATTTTATACTGTATACGTGATAGCATGTCTGTGTTATTTCTTAAAGTAACCGGGAAAATTAAGCAACTGTAGCCTTCGTATTTTAATTTTATTTTTATTTTTTTAAAAAAAGCTCATTGGTATGTTGCTTTTTATGATTTTGTTGACCACATCCTGATAGGATGTTTCACTAAATGCTTCATATTAAGGATTTGAATCATCAGCTGTGCAATGAAAGGAATTCTCTGATTTTTAACATACCAGATTATGTTAATAGTGTTTTTTTAGAACAGTCTTGGCAGCGTTAAACTGATCAGCAGAGCACCATGTTTTCAAATACAGATTTGCACCCTATAACTTATAACACAGGATTTGTGTGCACAGAAAAACAATTGTTCTTTGATTATTATTTTTTTAAGCAATTGAGGAATCCCCACTGCCAAATGTCAGGAACTGCTTTGAAAACCAACCAACTGCATAATTCAACGTCATAACTTGTCTGGATGATTTTCAATAATATTGAGAGGGAGATGGTGGAGTCACCCCATCCTTAAGCAGAGCACAGATAGTTTAGTACAAGTTTGTTCAGTGACCATTCAAAGCTACGACGACACTGAAAAAAGTGACTTATGACCTCCTTAATTCTATGTTGGTTCTCTCTTCGGTTATTTGCCATCCATTGCTTCTTATTTTATTTTTTATTTTATTAGTCATATTTCTATGCCGCCCACTCTCCGAGGACTCTGGGCGGCTTACACCAAAGACAGTATACTAACTAACCCAACAATCTGGGTCCTCATTTTACCCACCTCAGAAGGATGGAAGGCTGAGTCGACCTTGAGCCTGGTGAGATTTGATCCGCTGATCTGCTGAACTAGCAGTCAGCTGAAGTAGCTGCAGTACTGCACTCTAACCACTGCACCACCTCGGCTTGTGTCCTGCCTTCAGATGCTTTGGAGAATAGCTTGACTCCCTCTTCTTTGTGGTAAACCCTGAGATATTGGAAGACTGCTATCATGTGACCCCTAATCCAGGGGTGAAATGTTCCCAGTTCAGACCAGCTCGGGCGAATAGGTAGCGATGGTGGTGGGCAGTTCGGAGAACCGGTAGCAAAAATCCCTGCCCCCGCCCCCATGCCCAGCTGAGCCGCGCGATCATCAGAGCCCTTTTTTTTCTTTTAAATGGCTCTGACGATCCAAGGTCTGACGATCCCAGCTGCTAATCAGGCAACTCAGCTTGGATCGCCAGAGCCATTTAAAAGAAAAAAACTTTTTTTTCTTTTAAATGGCTCTGACGATCCGAGCTCTGATGATCCTAGCTGAGTTGCCTGCTAATCAGAATTTTTTTACATGGTTTTACATGTAAAAAATGGTTTTAAAAGTAAAAAAAAAAAAATGGCCATGCCCACCCAGTCACATTACCCACCCCTCACCAAGCCACGCCCACAGAACCGGTAGTAACAAATTTTAGATTTCACCCCTGCCCTAGTCCTTCTTTTAATTAAACTTGTTGTTGTTGTTGTTAGTTGCAAAGTTGTGTCCGACCCATCGTGACCCTATGGACCACATTCCTCTAGGCCTTCCTGTCCTCTATCATCCTCTGGAGTCCATTTAAGTTCATGCCGACTGCTTCAGTGACTCCATCCAGCCACCTCGTTCTCTGCCGTCCCCTTCTTCTTTTGCCCTCCATCGTTCCCAGCATGAGGCTCTTCTCCAGTGAGTCCTTCCTTCTCATTATGTGGCCAAAGTATTTGAGTTTCATCTTCAGGATCTGGCCTTCTAGAGAGCAGTCAGGGTTGATCTCCTCTAGGACTGACCGGTTGGATCGCCTTGCAGTCCAAGGGACTCGCAGGAGTCTTCTCCAGCACCAGAGTTCAAAGGCCTCAATTCTTTGGCGCTCAGCCTTCCTTATGGTCCAACTTTCACAGCCATACATCGCAACTGGGAAAACCATAGCCTTGATTATACACACATTTGTTGGCAGGGTGATATCTCTGCTTTTTAGTATGCAGTCTAGATTTGCCATAACTTTCCTCCCCAGGAGCAAGCGTCTTTTAATTTCTTGGCTGCGGTCCCCATCTGCGGTGATCTTGGAACCCATTAAACTAGACATTAAACGAGACATACCCAATTCATGCAACCGTTCTTGATATGTTTTAGCCTCCAGTCCCCTAATCATCTTTGTTGCTCTTCTCTGCACTCTTTCTAGAGTCTCCACATCTTTTTTATATCACACACGCACAAATCACACATATCACTTTTGCACTACACATCAGGCTAATCTCCCTGGCTACCAGGCCTGGTAGCAGATGTGAATTTTTGACGTTATCCATTCCTTTATTCTCAGCCCTGTTTCCAAATGAAACTCCAAACAACTTACATGTGGCTTCCAGTTGTTTCCAACAAATGCCGCTTTTAGGGTGAGAGTTCCTTTAATGTAATTTCGGATTCCTCTCTGGGACGTCGCGATTCCCTGTGAAACACCCCCACACACGAACCCTGTTGTGTTGTGAGAATCCTGGCTATAGATTCAAAACTCTGGTGACACAGCTGCAAAGTAAGAGAGAAATTTTCCTTCAGAAAAGAAAGAAGGTTTCAAAACTAGCCAAAAAGAACGACACGAAAAAGGCCTGGGCAACAGCTTAACCTCTGGAAGACCCACCTCAGAGCGCCGTATTTACTCTAGTTGGATCGATGACCCCAGACAACCCAACACACTTGAAAAGTTGTTAGAGTTCAATTTGGTTCAGGGAGAAAGGGCTCAGGTGTTCCCCCCCACCTTCCTTTTTTTTTCTTTTGTGGGGGTTGACACAATGACATCTGTTGGGCATTGGCTTGCTGGGTTGGCCACACAAACAGTTTTAAGCTCAAAACACCATAATAAAGTCTTTGATTTGTTGCTGCCTTCCACACCTGATTTAATGACAATAAACTTTCTACTGTTTTTTTTTTTTGTAGAAAAGAAAAAGAGCTTAAAGATAAACACGTCTAATTCTCAAAGTGATTTCAATCTGTTGACAATAATAAGTATTTCTTTTCTTCCTTTCCAAAATCCTGTCAATGCCAGAACCCTAACATTTGAAAAATATATTACAGGCCATCATGGACGAGTGTGGGGAAAAAAAAGTTTTCTTAACTTGCAGTGTTGGCTTTTATGATTTATCCTCTTAAATATGATGTTGGTTGAGAAACTACTAACATACGGAGGCATGAAGACATTTCAACTAGCCAGTGACATGGCAAACTTCTGATGATCAATCCATCTTTTATTTCAGTCACAGACCAGAATTAAAAATTAAAACATTAAAATAAAGTAAAATAAAATAAAATAAAATAAAATAAAATAAAATAAAATAAAATAAAATAAAATAAAATAAAATAAAATAAAATAAAATAAAATAAAATAATGGAATGGAATGGAATGGAATGGAATGGAATGGAATGGAATGGAATGGAATGGAATGGAAAAAGACTTAATAGTATATCGCAGCTAGTACTAAGATCATCAATGGGCTGCTACCTACCAGACAGGGAGACACCATCAGGGGTGGGCTTCAAAAATTTTAGCAAGGGGTTCTCTGCCCGGTTGCTGGGTGGGCGTGGCCATGGTGGGCATGGCCTAGTCGGCTTCCTGCACCATGGTGGTGGTGAGGGGGAGCGTTTTTGCCCTCTCCGGGCTCCGGAGGCTTTCTTCAAGCCTCTGGGAGGGCAAAAACGGCCTCCTCAGGCTCTGGAGGGCCCATTTCCAGCCTTCCTGATCTTTCAGTAGGCCTGTTTTTCATGCTCCCCGAGCCTCCGCATGTGCCCTGCACTTACCTGCATCCAAAATGGGCCGCGTGGGGACTCCTGGGAGGGGTGGGGTGGGCGGGGCCAGCCAGGAGTCGGATTTGGGGGTTCTCCGAACTGCACAGAAACTTAGCTAGAGGTTCTCCCGAACCCCTACGAACCCCCAGCAGCCCACCCTTGGATACCATGTTCAGGAATCTCTGATTAATTGCTTACATATTCATGCAATTATCTCTCCCTTTTTAAGCACAAAATAAAGTTCAGGCATTTGATCCATTTCATGTGTTGTTATTAACCACGCATTGATAGATCCCTCGATAAAATAGGGAGGTTGATTCTGAGGCTCTCTGGATAGATCTACTTCTTTCACTATAAGCACTCCTGACTATAATCATTTGAAATCTCCCAGCCCATAACCGATGGCAAGCAGATCATAGAATAATAGGGTTGGAAGGGACTTTGGAGATTTTCCAATCCAACCCCCTCTTCAAGAGGAGACTCCCATGCAGTTTCAAACTACAACCCACAACCTCTGGTGGCAAGCAGTTCCACTGACCAGTTCTCACTGTCAAGAAATTCCTCCTTAATTCTATGTTTATTTTTAGTTTATTTAGTTTGTCAAACATGTATGAGATAACAGATATAAGTATAAACATGGACACGAGCATATGAAATGAGTATAAATAAATGGGGACAGTAGGACAGGGATGGTAGGCACACTGGTGTACTTATGCACGCCCCCTTTACGGACCTCTTAGGAATGGGGTGAGATCCACGGTAGACAGTCTAAGGTTAAAGCCATAGGGGCTTGAGGGGGTTTGAGTTAAGAGCCGAGGTGGTGCAGTGGTTAGAGTGCAGTACTGCAGCTACTTCAGTTGACTGCTAGTTCAGCAGATCAGCGGATCAAATCTCACCGGCTCAAGGTTGACTCAGCCTTCCATCCTTCCGAGGTGGGTAAAATGAGGACCCAGATTGTTGGGGGCAATAGGCTATTTAGTATACTGTCTTTGGTGTAAGCCGCCCAGAGTCCTCGGAGAGTGGGCGGCATAGAAATATGAAAAATAAATAAATAAATAAATAAATAAATAAATAAATAAATAAATAAATAAATAAATAAATAAATAAATAATAACGGAGTCAGGTAGAGCATTCCAGACATTGACCACTCTGTTGCTGAAGTTGTTATTTTCTGCAGTCGAGTTTGGAGCAGTTTACCTTAAGTTTGTATCTATTGTTTGCCCGTGTATAATTGCGGTTGAAGCTGAAGTAGTCGTTGACAGGTAGGACATTGTAGCAGACAATTTTGTGTACTATGCTTAGGTCAGACCACAGGCAGCGCAGTTCAAGGTTGTCCAGGCCCAAAATTTCAAGCCTGGTGGCATAAGGGATTCTATTGTGAGCAGAGGAGTGAAATACCTTTGGACCCGCTCAATTGTATTAATGTCCGATATGCAGTGCGGATTCCAGGCAGACGAGCTGTATTTGAGAATTGGTCTGGCAAAGGTTTTGTATGCCCTAGTTAGCAGTACAGTGTTACTAGAGAAGAAGCTTTGAACAACAACAACAAAAAATGTTGGATCGCTCTTTAATAATCTTCTATCAGTTACCGCTGTCCTGTTCCCAGGTGCTTTGGACCGGTAGCATTTCAAGGGTGAAATGCTACCGGTTTGGACCGATTCTGCCGAACCGGTAGTGATGGCAGCAGGTGGTTCGGAGAACTGGTAGCGATGGCAGCACGAGGCTCCGCCCACCTGCCTGGTCGTCATTACTTCCTGGTTAAAACAGGAAGTAACCTGTTTTTTACCCTCTGCGCATGCGCAGAGTCCACACGCACACGTGACGTGACGTGCGTGACGCGTGCACTTCCGAACTGGTAGGGAAGGTAAGTAGATTTTACCTCTGTCTTGCATGTACACTGCCATACTAAGAAAGGAAGCTTTCTTTCTCCAGGGTATGTGCATAGATTTTGCTTTAAAAAAAAAATTGTGTGTGTATTCCTCAATAGAAATATCACATTTCTTTCAGTATTTTCAAAAAAAAGGGATCTATGTATGTTGAGTTTTTGGCAAGGCCAAAACGGAGTGGAATTTATTTGGCTTTTAGCTGAAAGCAATTGAATTATCTTTAATGAGCTGACAGCTCTAATTTTATATAGATCAGGTTTTCTGGCGTTATTTTAGTGCTTAATAGAAGGGGCTGATGTAAAATCCTCATACTGTGTGGTGTTGTGTTTCATTTGTGAGTCTAAAAACAGACACAACTACTTAAATTGATTAAGGTCTGCACTGGTGGTGGGAATTCTCTTAAGACAGACAGCAACAATTCCCCCAAGGGCCCATCAATTGCCTTAGATCAACATTTGTACTCTTTTCTTCTCCAGTTGTGTATGTAACATACTAAGATCTGCTTAAATGTCCTTTCTTGATCAGGATTTAATTGATGCTTGCTTGCTGCCTTTTTCAACTTTAAAGTGATTATTGCTAGCCCCGCATCCCCATCTCATTCTCCCTTTCAACAAATATCACTAAAGCAGCCATACACACTGGAGAAACCCAGAAAGCATATGGAGAGAAGGACAAGGGGAATACCATTTGGCTCCCCCAAATCACATATTTATTTTTTGTCTTTAGCTAAAAGGTCAGCACCATCTGTGTGATGGCAAGAACGGCGTTGGCATGTCATCCTTGTTGCCAGGAATTAATTGACTATTTGGATGGGGGTCACATTGTCAGAAGGAAGAACCAAAAAAGTTGCTTTCAACCAATGGATGTATCATCATGCAATAAAACTGTCTCTGCAATATTTAAGGCATTCGATCAGTGTTTGTTTTCCCCCCCAATCTTGGCAACTATTAAGATGAATGGACTTCAAGTCCCAGAATTCCCCAGCCAGCATGGTTTAGATGTAACTAAAGCAAATAAGATAAGATAACCTTTAGTGCCATTTTTGTACTGTGAGCACACTGGCCCACATTAAAAATGAAATTCTGTTGCCTGCTCTCAAAAGAAAGTATATAGCTACCCATACCCATACATACACACAAATACACATGATGTCTATGTCTATGTCTATGTCTATCTCTATGTCTATGTCTATGTCTATCTCTATCTCTATCTCTATCTCTATCTCTATCTCTATGTCTGTCTGTCTGTCTGTCTATCATCTATCTATCTATCTATCTATCTATCTATCTATCTATCTATCTATCTATCTATCTATCTATCTATCTATCATCTCAGGGATCTGCAACCTTAAACACTCAAAGAGCCATTTGGACCCATTTCCCACAGAAAAGAAAACACCGGGAGCCACAAAACCCGTCCCGTGCCTGACTATTTCTTGAGCGGCCACAAAACTAGCATATGTAGTTGAATTAAAGGTTCTGTTTTCTTCTGAAACTTTTCTTTTCTTGGATTTATCCATGGTTGGTCTACTGGGGGTTGAAAAGTTCAATAAATCACTGTGCCTGCCTTTTCTGAAATCGGCAATGATCTCTGTAGCTTTTCCTATGTTTACAACAAGGAAAATCTGAAGAGAAACCATTGTTGATTTCAGAAAAGGCAAACACAGCCCAGTGGTGGGTTGCTCCCGGTTCGGACCAGTTCGCAAGAACTGGTAGTAAAACCGGTGGCAGGCTCGCCGGTGGGCAAGAACTGGTAGTAAAACTGGTGGGAGGCTCGCCGGCAGGCAAGAACCGGTAGTAAAACCGGTGGGCACGATGCAAATCGGCAGGAAAGATAAGTAGAACCTACTCCTGGCACAGCCACACAATGTCAACCCTCCTAGTTTAAGAGAACATTTTAGAAATCTTCCAGGCTGATTTCCCATTTCTGGGCCTCTTTAGATATCTGCAATTCATTATTTTTAAGAAACAATCCGTGGATTACATGACAAGAATATTTACCGCATATTTATACATGAAATGTACTGACTAAGCAGCTTTGGAAGCATCAACTCTTTGCAGTGTTTATCCAATAGATCACTAACAGCATTACGATTAAATATAATAAACAGGAGATTCATGTTTAGTTCCCTTTCCTTCAAAGAAATGACTGATACTCTCTCCCCCGCCTTCCCCGCAGCCTCCTTTTCCTCACCTCCACCAGGACTGCATATAGAAATAGAAATAGAATAACAGAGTTGGAAGGGACCTTGGAGGTCTTCTAGTCCAACCCCCTGCTTAGGCAGGAAACCCTACACCACTTCAGACAAATGGTTATCCAACAACTTCTTAAAAACTTCCAGTGTTGGAGCATTCACAATTTCTGGAGGCAAGTTGTTCCACGGACTGATTCTTTTAACTGTCAGGAAATTTCTCCTTAGTTCTAAGTTGCTTCTCTCCTTGATTAGTTTCCATCCATTGCTTCTTGTTCTACCCTCAGGTGCTTTGGAGAATAGCTTCATTCCCTCTTCTTTGTGGCAGCCCCTGAGATATTGGAACACAGCTACCATGTCTCCCCTAGTCCTTCTTTTCATTAAACTAGACATACCCAGTTCCAGCAACTGTTCTTCATATGTTTTAGCTTCCAGTCCCCTCATCATCTTCGTTGCTCTTCTCTGCACTCTTTCTAGAGTCTCAACATTTTTTACATTGTGGTGACCAAAACTGAATGCAGTATTCCAAGTGTGGCCTTACCAAGGCATTATAAAGTGATATTAATGCTTCACGTGATTTTTTTTTTTTTTGCTTTAGAAGACTCAGGACGGCTTACAATGCGTTAAGCAATAGCCTTCATACTTTTGTATATTTTATACAAAGTCAGCTTATTGCCCCCACAATCTGGGTCCTCATTTCACCTACCTTCGAAAGGATGGAAGGCTGAGTCAACCTTGAGCCTGGTGAGATTTGAACTTGCAGTAATTGCAAGCAGCAGATGTTAATAACAGTGCTTTAGTCCACTGTACTACAGGCTCTTGATTCTATCCCTCTGTTTATGCAGCCTAGAACTGTGTTGGCTTTTTTTGGCAGCTGATTTCTATAATATGCTTTACTAATCTGTTTGGATCGTAAACATCTATCTGAGCGTGGTTCTACTTTCACATGTATGTTCTGCTACATGTGGACCCCATTGGATTTTTAAAATTTCAATCAGAATAGAGCTGGAAGGGACCTTGGTGCAAGGGTGACATGCTACCGGTTTGCACCGGTTCGGGTTAACCGGTAGCGGCGGTGGTGGGCGGTTTGGAGAATCGGTAGCGGTGTCAGCGCGAGGCTCCGCCCACCCGCCCGGATGTCGTTACTTCCTGGTTTCAACCAGGATGTAACCTGTTTTTTACCCTTTCCACATGCGCAGAAGGTTTGTGCATGCGCAGAGGGTCCAAGCACGCATGTGACGTGCATACATGCGCGAGCACGGTGCATGCACTTCTGAACCGGTAGGGAAGGTAAGTAGATTTCACCCCCTGTCTTGGAGGTCTTCTAGTCCAACCACCTGCCCAAGCAGGAGATATACCATTTCAGACAAGTGGCTGTCCAGTCTCTTCTTAAAAACCTCCAGTGATGAAGCCCCCACAACGTCTGAAGGCAATTTCTGTTCCACTGGTTAATTGTCCTCACTGTTAGGAAGCTTCTCCTTAATTCCAAGTTGCTTCTCTCCTTGATTGGTTTCCATCCATTGTTTCTTGTCCTTGCCTTCAGGAGTTTTGGAGAATAGGTTGACCCCCTCTTCTTTGTGGCAGCCCCTTAAATACTGGTCCTAGTCCTAGGATGAAGGGTCAAATCGACGTCTGCGACAACAGAACCATTGATGGTTATATTCTGTCTCAACTCCTCACTCCAGCGAAGCAGGTTATTACTTCCTTTTGCAGAACATCTTTAAAAAGGCAAGCCAACAGAATTGTAGTTCTGCGATATCCAGAAGGATTAGCTTTGTTTACTTTATTGCACACAAACAAAGGGGAATGGCGATCATTTCCCCCATAAGACTTTTAATTGGATTAATGGGGAGAAGAGCAGAAAGGGATTACTTAGGCCAGACAGCTTAATCCCAAGGATGTTAAATTTAGCCTCAGAGAGAACCAGCCAAGCGAGAGTTAAACCAACCCCATCCAATTATTTAATATTGTGGGGAAATCCACATTTCGTCAACTAACCTATTTTGCATATCCACTTCTCTCTCTCTTTTTTTTTAATTTGATTTATATGCCGCCCTTCTCCGAAGACTCAGGGCGGCTTACAATGTGCTCAGCAATAGCCTTCATCCTTTTGTATATTTATACAAAGTCAGCTTATTGCCCCCACAAACTGGGTCCTCATTTCACCTACCTTAGAAAGGATGGAAGGCTGAGTCAACCTTGAGCCTTGGAGAGATTCGAACCCTGCAGTAATTGAAGGCAGCTGGTCTTAATAACCAGCTTAATAACAGGGTGCCTTAAACCCCTGTACTACCAAGGCTCTTTTCTCCAAGTCGATTGCTGAAGTTTTGCTGCCGAAATTAAATTCCTCCAATTCGCTCAAAGCCGCCTGCATTTTCTTCAGTTTCAAATGGTGAATCTGAAGCAGTTGGGAAACAAAGAACGTTCCTGAGGAAACAGAATTTATTGCATTTGAGAGAGCTTTTTTTTTTAGCCTTGATGCAAATTATGACACCAAAGTTTGGACCTTATATAGTATGCACATAAACAGCAGTGGCAGTTCAAAGCCTTGTCAGGGGAACTTGGAGAATAACAGTAATTGACTAACACCGTCAATTTACCATGTTTCCCTGAAAATAAGACCCTGTCTTATATTTTTTTGAACCCCGAAATAAGCACTTGGCCTTATTTTCGAGGAGGTCTTATTATTTTGGGGCGCATGGAGCAAGACGGGGCTCCTCTTGCTGTTTTACCTGATTTCCAGCTCTATCTCCCTAACCCTAACCAGAGGAAATGGCAGGGACAGGCTGCACATGCATTTAAATATTTTCGGGGAGGGCTTATTTTCAGAGAAGGCTTATTTTGGGGGGCAGTCTTATTTTCGGGGAAACACGGTACTTGTCACTTTTATAATGCTATTTTTATATGTTATTTATTTTTAAATTGGATTATAATAATTGTTTTTATGTTCTATCTATCTATCTTTCTATCTATCATCTATCATCTATCATCTATCATCTATCATCTATCTACCTACCTACCTACCTACCTACCTACCTACCTACCTATCTATCTATCTATCTATCTATCTATCTATCTATCTATCTATCTGTCTAAAACAGTTCCACTAAGGGAGCCATTTTGTGTAATGCAGGGTGTCAAACTTGCGGCCTGCGGACCAGATGCATCAGGCGCTGGCCACGCTCACACCTGGTTTAGCGAAGGGGGAAAAAGTCGCGATACGCCATGTGATGACAACGTGATGCCACGAGTTGTTTGTAATCATGTTTATACTTATACCTGTTATCTAATACATGCTTGATAAAATAAAGAAGTAAATAAATAAAATAAATAAAAATAAAGTTTGACACTCCTGGTGTAGTGGTTAAGACATCAGGCTGGAAACCTGGAGACACTGAGTTTTAATACTGCCTTTCGCCCAGGGATGAAATCTACTTACCTTCCTTACCGGTTCGGAAGTGCATGCACAGAAGGTAAAAAACACATTACTTCCTGGTTAAAACCAGGAAGTAATGATACCCGGGTGAGTGGGCGGAGCTTTGCTCCGCCATTGCTACCGAATCGCTGAACCACCGGCCAAGATCGCTACTGGATCGGGTGATCCGGTGCGATCCGGGAGCATTTCACCCCTGCTTTGGCCTGAAGCCAGCTGGGTAGGCCATCCATTCTCTCTCAGCCCTAGGAAAGAAGCAATGGCAAACCACTCCTGAAACACCTTGCCAAGAAAACTGTAGCAATTTGTTCTCCGAGTCTCTGAGAATTGCGCACGACTAAATGGAAAAAAAAGACAAAACAGCTTTACTATTGGATATTTTACTATATCTGGCCCTGTGGCTGCAATAAATTGGTTGGATTTAACTAAGCAAGTCATTCTTGTCCTCACTATTAAAAAAAAGCCCCCATCACCCCAAGCAAGGAATCCTGAGCGCTACTTATAGTCCTGCCTATCTGGCAATGTTATAATGAAGAGTTATGGAGTTATAATGAAGGAAAGAGTTCAACAAAGAGTTATAATCAAGCCTTACTAGGCCTCTCTTATACACACTTGGCACTTCCTAGATACTCCTTAATCCCAGATGGCACATTTTGATCTGGTTAGTATGATTGGGTGTCACCAGAATAACCGGTAGGGTAATTTGTCTGGCTTATAGTTAGAGCTGACCATGTTAAATATGGAAAGGGAACAAAGCAGATGGATGTTCTTGTGGACTAAAACCTATTTCATTATTGGCTGACGATGCTAATTCATGAAAACTGATTAGAAAACTCTCTTAGGCATTAAGATGTTTATCTCTACATTGATTGTACTTTGCTTTGTAGAAATCAGGGGTGTCCGACCATGGTAACTTTAAAGCTAGTGGACTTCAACTCCCAGAATAGCTAACTGGGGGATTCTGGGAGTTGAAGTCTGCAAATCATAAAGTTGCCAAGGTTGGATACCCCCGGTATAAACCGGGGGTGAAATCCAACAGGTTCTGATAGGTTTTGGAGAACCGGTAGGAGAAATTTTGAGCCGTTCGGAGAACTGGTAGCGGAAATTTTGAGTAGTTCGGAGAACCGGCAAATACCACCTCTGGCTGGCCCAAAAGTGGGGAGGGAATGGAGATTTTGCAGTATCCTTCCCCTGGAGTGGGGTGGGAATGGAGATTTTGCAGTATCCTTCCCCTGCCACTCCCACCAAGCCACCCCCACAGAACCAGTAGTAAAAAAATTTGGATTTCACCACTGGTATAAACAATATATAACACTCGACAAAAAAATAAGCACCGGTAAGCATTTCTTTTAAAAATGAACACTTCGTTTGCTATTCTTCTCTCTCTTTTTTTTATTCAGAGAGATTCTGCGAGCAAAGATTATTTTTTTGGTAATAATCTTGGATAGATCCTTTTCTTTAATCAAACAGGTGATGCGCGCACATATGTAAAAAATGCCATGGGGGGGGGGAAATCACTTTTGTGACATTGCTGTGAAATTGATCTTAATTTATTTAATCCACTGAAACCTCCCCTACTACACTCATCTTGGTAATCTTGGGAAGCGTAACACTGACCTGGCATTAAAATGAAAATAATGGCATGTCATCATGACAAGGAGCAAGGCCACCATGAAAGTCTTAACATCAGAGTCACACCACTAATTCATTCCTGAACTAAGGAAGATGTGGTTTATATTAGTGACCTGTAAGAAGGTTCATGGCCTTTGGGAAAAGTTTATTCCAGGGAACAACAGTGTGATTAATGGTTTATTTACAACTCTGACATCCAGGCTGTCAGGACTCTTCATCGGCCTTTGATGTAGAACATGCTAAAAGCTCCTCCCGTCAGTCTTATCAGCTCACAGGAGAAGATCAGCAAGAGAAGGATGAGCTGATACGGCTAACGTTCTGGCACCAACCCTCTCTTCTCCATGGACCATAATGCGAGAAAAGCTACCAAGTCACTTATCCATCACTGCACTGAGTTGTAAACAGATACGGTGCAAGGCAAGGCATCGTTCTCTCTGAAAGCATTTACTGCATCTTTGGCAGAACACGAGGTGCTGATATTATGACTTGAGAAATGGGCACTGCAGTGGTGCCAAATCTACAGAGGACATTCAGACTATTGGTCCAATTATTGGGAAGGATTGGCCTGAACTGATCACCAGAGACCATGAGGGAGGAAAAACCCTAAAGGTCCATGCTTTTGCTATTGTCTATCCCTGAAAATAACTTCTTGCTTGCATTCTTGGCCGAGAGTGATTCTAACATCTGGTTTCTATTACATGTCAAGAGGAACAGTGGATATGTCAGGAGTAGTTCCAGCACTGTTGAAGCACATGACTTGGATCCAGAATTCCTTATCTGATGGATGTTCTCCAGGGCGGTATTTCTTTATGCTATAGATTTGATACTTGAGTAAGTTTATGACTAATGATGAAATAATACTTATTGGTTTTAGCCTTATTCCCATCTTCCTGATGTTCTAGTTGGATTCCTCCTCTCATTCTTTCTTCTGGGTTGAGCCACGTGATTTCTGAACCGCTGCCAAAATGTTATTTCCTGAATCAACTTTTCGTGCAGGAACTTTAAAAATTATGGATAGTTCCTCAGATGGCTGTGAAGCCAGAAGACAATCGTTGGAGCTTTGGAGAACTTTGGAGAAATTTGGGGGTTATACTTTGTTGTTCTCCTAAAACAGGTGTCAGCAACCTGTGGCCCCAGAGCTGCATGCGGCTCTTTGGGCCCTCTGCTGTGGCTCCATGTCAAGTGATCCCACCACTGGCTGGCCTCGCCCCTCTCCCTCCCCTCCCAGTCACTTCTTACCTGGCCTGAGAAGGTAAGGGTGATGGCGGGGGATGGAGAAGCGGCCACGGTAGAGACAGAGAGATACAGAGAGAGTGGGAGAGAGACCGACGTAGAGAGATACAGAGGAGGGGGGAACAGGGAGGGAGGGAGAGAGAGAGATATATCAAAAGGGTTTTGTGATTCCCGGTGTTTTTTAACAACTGGTTCTCTGTCCTAATGACTGGCTGGGTAGGCGTGGCTAGGGGGAGGTCATGTGACTGATGGAAGTGAGTGGACGTCGAGTTGGCCACACCCACCCAGGTTTTGTGGCTCCCGGTGTTTTCTTTTCTGTGGGAAACGGGTCCAAATGGCTCTTTGAGTGTTTAAGGTTGCAGACCCCTGTCCTAAAACAATGTCAACCCTACTCTCCATTCTCCAAAGCACCCGAAGGCAGGGCAATAGAAGCAGTGGACGGACACTAATCAAGGAGAACAAGCAACCTAGGACTAAGATGAAATTTCCTGACAGTCAGAACAATTAATCAGTGGAATGACTTGCCTCCAGAAGTTGTGGTTGCTAAAACACTGGAGGTTTTTAAAAAGAGATTGGACAACAACCATTTGTCTGAAGGGGTGTAGGGTTTCCTGCCTAGGCAGGGGGCTGGATTAGAAGACCTCCAAGGTCCCTTCCAACTCTGTTACTCTATTCTGTTCTATTATCTCCAACACTTTGCTTCCGCTCCCCACATCTACTGCTTTAAGGGCCTCCTCATGAATTCCTGTTCCTTGGGCAGGTTCACGTGATTCTTGAGTGTTTGTAGAACAGAGGTGCCTACTTCCAATGGTCAAAGGCTAATGTGAAACATTCTGAGGCAAAAGCAGTTGTGACCAAGGCAAAGATGCAAAGCGTTTTGGATGTGGATAGAACCAGATTTTCCTCTTTTTTCAGTGGAGAATAAAGATTTTGTTTTCCTACTTTAGAATGACTATTAGAGCTACTTTAGTAGCTGACGTCTCAAAAGGCAAAAGATTGAAGTATCAATTGACTTTATCAATTAGTAGTCAGAGGAACTGAATAACTCGCAGCCATAGGTCTTCTGATTATTATAATCCCTATTCCATACCCTGAGAATCATCACTATCTATCTATCTATCTATCTATCTATCTATCTATCTATCTATCTATCTATCTATCTATCTATCTAAATATAAAATATATATCTATATCTATATCTATCTATATCTCTATCTATCTATCTATCTATCTAAATATAAAATCTATATCTATATCTATATCTATCTATATCTATCTATCTATCTATCTAAATATAAAATATATATCTATATCTATATCTATCTATATGTATCTATCTATCTATCTAAATATAAAATATATATCTATATCTATATCTATCTATATCTCTATCTATCTATCTATCTATCTATCTAAATATAAAATATATATCTATATCTCTATCTATCTATCTATCTATCTAAATATAAAATATATATCTATATCTATATCTATCTATATCTATCTATCTATCTAAATATAAAATATCTATCTATATCTATATCTATCTATATCTCTATCTATCTATCTATCTATCTATCTAAATATAAAATATATATCTATATCTATCTATATCTGTCTATCTATCTATCTATCTATCTATCTATCTATCTATCTATCTAAATATAAAATATATATCTATATCTATATCTATCTATATCTCTATCTATCTATCTATCTATCTAAATATAAAATATATATCTATATCTATATCTATCTATCTATCTATCTATCTATCTATCTAAATATAAAATATATATCTATATCTATATCTATCTATATCTATCTATCTATCTACCTAAATATAAAATATATATCTATATCTATATCTATCTATCTATCTATCTATCTATCTATCTATCTATCTATCTAAATATAAAATATATATCTATATCTATATCTATCTATATCTCTATCTATCTATCTATCTATCTAAATATAAAATATATATCTATATCTATATCTATCTATCTATCTATCTATCTATCTATCTATCTATCTATCTATAATCTATCTAAATATAAAATATATATCTATATCTATATCTATATCTATATCTATATCTATATCTATATCTATATCTATATCTATCTATCTATCTATCTATCTATCTATCTATCTATCTATCTATCTATCTATCTATCTATCTATCTATCTAGCTATCTATCTTAAGAATTGTCCTAAAGATGCGAGTTCCAGGTATAGTTATAGAAGAGGCGATAGACATCACAATCTCCGGAACGTTTAAAAGTTTAAATTTAAGCTTAGCACAAGTTTTAAAATAAAAATTTTAAAACTTTTAAACGTTCCGGAGATCGTGATGTCTATCGCCTCTTCTATATATATCTATATATCTATATATCTATATCAGTGGTGAGTTTCAAATTTTTTTTACTACCGGTTCTGTGGATGGGGCTTGGTGGGCATGGCATGGCTTGGTGGGTGTGGCTTGGTGAGCAAGGCAGGGGAAGGATATTGTAAAATCTCCATTCCCACCCCATTCCAGGGGAAGGATACTGTAAAATCTCCATTCCCTCCCCAATCCAGGGGAAGGATACTGCAAAATCCCCATTTCCTCCCAATCAGCTCCCAATCGGGAGGCAGAGAATAGATTGGGGGCGGGGCCAGCCAGAGGTGGTATTTACCGGTTCTCCGAACTACTCAAACTTTCTGCTACCAGTTCTCCAGAACTGGTCAGAACCTGCTGAAACCCACCTCTGATATATATATATATATCGCTTTTTTTTTTTTTTAGAAAAGTCAGGTGATGTCCTATTATTCATCTCTCTTGATGGCTTGATGGCTACTTAATTTGATCTCAGTCCCTTAATTTTGCTATTTGCCCTTAGGAAGAAGAGCAAATTCCAGGGTCTCCATAAAAAGGCACTATTTTACTTTTTAAAACATATAATAGGCCCAGTCCACTTGGAAGCCCTCTCTGTGCACTTTCTATTTTCTATCAAAAACGCATTCATTCATTCATTCATTCATTCATTCATTCATTCATTCATTCATTCATTCATTCTTTGAGCCATTCACTCCAATAGAATTGAATCCTGGTAGGTTGAGCAACAAGAAGTTTAATTTGAAACAGCTGGTTCTTTTCTAAAATGGCTTTACTCTCTTCCAAATAGTTGGGCCGACTTATGACTAGCCCTCCCTTTCCTGGCTCGAGGTGGAAGGACCGTGATTAGTTCTCCCAGCTGGATCATCGCGGTTCCTGCAATTCCCGTTCCAGAGCTGTATGTTTTGCATTACAAACCTTTGGCCTAACAACATTTTCGTGAGGGTGGAGTTGATGATCTGGCTAAGAGGGAGTAGCTTGTTCGTTTCTAGTTTTCCTAAAATTATTTCATAATCGGAGCGGCTAAGAACTCTCCACCTAATTCAAACACCCAGAAGGAATGTCCCACACAGACGAAGATAAAATCTTGTTCTCCATTGTCCTAAAGTGCAGGAAGCAGAATTGAGTTTAGAAGAGGGGTAGGCAACACTTTTAGGACCAGTAAACTCTGAGCATAGCTGGCTCAGGAATTCTGGGAATTGAAATCCACATAAAGGGGTATAGTTGCCCAGCCTGGGTTAGAAGAAAGGAGATTCCAACTTAATTCGGGAAAAGACCCCTAATTTCTTAGCAATAGGGGCAGTTTAAGAGTGCAATAAGTATGAGGAGGTAGTAGTCTCACCTTCACTGGATGTGCAAAGTAGAGGCTATATCTACTGTACATCGCTGTCTTGGATGCTTTAATTCAGGGGTCTCCAACCTTGGCAATTTTAAGACTTGTGGATTTCAACTCCCAGAGTTCTGGGAGTTGAAGTCAACAAGTCTTAAAGTTGCCAAGGTTGGAGACCTCTGCTTTAATTTGGATTCCAGCCCTACATAGCGAGGGGCGGGGGTTTGAATGCAGTGGCCTAATGGCCTCTTTCAAACTCTCTGACTATATAATCCCAGCCTATTCAAAGAACACGAAGATCTCTTCGTGTTCTTCTTCGTGTTCTTTGAATAGGCTGGGCTTAATAACAGAATAACAGAAGAAGAGATTGACCTAAAACCTGAAATTTTTTTTATTAGGCATACTTAAAAAAAGTAGTAGAAAAGAAATAAAATACATCACATTACATATAATTACAGCAGCTAGATTAACCCTAGCCCAATCCTGGAAATTAGAACAGTTGCCAACAGAACAACAAATAATCCAAAAAATATTTATATGTGCAGAAATGGATAGATTAACTTTAAAATTAAACAACAAGAAAGACTCACAGTAATACAAAATATGGGACAGATGGTATGAATGGATCAATCGATGGAAAAAAAACTAAAGTCAAATACAGTAAGAAATTAAGGGTAACAAATTAACACCGTCATTAAGACATCAAGGTTAATGTATATATATATTTACATGTTCAAATATAGATAGATAATTCTGTTTGTTAGTTTTAGTATATATGTAATTTAGAATTGTACTTTCTTTTTTAGAGTTAAGAACGTTTTGTATAATCTTTTATCTTTTTATATTGAATAAAGTTTGTTTTTAAAATTAAAAACAAAACAAAGAACACGAAGAATGAGCCACCCACTTTCTGTTAGAATTTGGGAATTATTGAGTACAATAAGCAGTGCGTTCTGAATGGAGAAGTACACATTCTCTTACATAGTGGAACCTACTACGGGAAAATTGACGATAACTATCAGTTTTGCTTAAAAAAAAAGGAGTTTTCAAAGCATTTGCCATCAAAATGCTGAAAGGGTAGGCTTTGATACTGACATTTGAGAAAATCTCCCCCTCTCCAAATTTTAATCTAACATTATGCAAGATATTTGATCTCCATTCTTAACTGATCTGCATTGAATTAACTTGGCTTTCTTAGCCAGACTGAAACATCATCCCACTAGGACCGTGATGGTGAACCTATGGCACGCGTGCCGGAAGTAGCATGCAGCCAGCATGCGCACAAGAAACCAGACGACCAAGTGAGTGGCATTCATGCACTTGCCGGAAACTGGAAGCTCAGCTTCCCGGAGAGCACATGCGCACCGGAGAACTCCTCTTCCAGTTTCTAGCGCTCCCATTTTGGCACTCGGTGCCAAAAAGTTTCATCAACACTGCATTAGGAGCTACAATAAGAACTTATCTCTAGTCAAAATAGATTTAATAAGGCAATCTTCATAAATTATTGTGCTCTGCAATCTGTTTACTTGACATTGTCCTCTTGACTATATAACCCAACTAGCATGAAATGTTTGCCTCTCAACTTTCCTATAAGTGCATTAGTGTTAAGTGATGTGGAATACACGTTTTCCAGTACGAGTTATAGCCCAAATGGGAACTCTCTATACTAAATGTAACTCCTAAAATGCTATTTGTAAATCTGAGACAGCAGATACCTTCCTTTAAAAAAATGCTAAACTCTTTATCTTCAGAAAAGTGTGGAAATTTGGCAATGTGTATTGGTGAACTGAAGAGCTGATGAATGTCTCAGGGAACTGGATAAACATAAAATGCTGCCTTGAAAGGAAGATTTGGCAAGAGCAGTTCACACGAGGGATTCCACATGGATTAAAAGATCTTTTTTCTTTGCTGATAGTCGTTCGGCCTTTAAAGAGCAATAAATGTTCTGCTTCAATTCAATCCACTTAATAGAGGTGTGTGGAGACAATCAAATCTGGTTGAAGGACACGGTTCTGGAATTCGAGAAACAGGAAGATCCAAACTGGATCTTTCCAGGGGTAGATAGCATGATCTCATTCGATACTCCAGTCCAGGATTCTCCGTTCTCCATTAGTACACTTTTCTTAGCCATGAGCCTTTAACAACTCAGACATTTTAAGAGCCATGCAGCTCCGTATGGTTCCAATTATTCAGTGGTTTGCAGAATTGATGAATATGCTGTAGATCAACTATGGAAGATTTTAATGAATCATGTGGAGCCCTGGGGGCATTCTGAGTTTGGTAGTTTTCTTACAGATGTTTCATTACCTACTAGGGAACATCTGCAGATATTCCTTCATTGAGTAATGAAATATCTGCAAGCAAGCCACCGAGCTCAGAGAGCACCAAGGACTCCATAGTTCCACCTTAAGCTACAAATATTCTCTTCTATTGTAATGGATCTTGGAATCAGTTTATTGATGTCAATAAATATACCTTATGTCTGGTTATGTTTTGTCCCTTTTTCATTTCTACTTTTTCCTTCTTTTATAATTGCATATATTTCTTTTTCCTTTCCTTTTTTTTGGGGGGGGGTTTCTATCTAGTTATTTTAAAACAAAAAATCAGGAAAAAAGTCACAAAACTTTATTTACCTCAGAATGTGACGCTGTTTGTAACGACAGTAGCCCCTGCTAATGGGAAGCCCCTCATGTCAGATTTAGGACAGGTTTAGGATGAAAAGCGGGTGGGGTGGGGTGTTGTTGTTTTTAAAAATGTTTGTGAAGAATGATGCTTCTTTATGAATGAAATGTAGCAGATATCTCAAGACCTAAAATGGACACCTAACATCAAAAACATCATCAAAAAAGCACAGCAAAGAATGTTTTTTCTGCGCCAACTCAGGAAGCTCAAACTGCCCAAGGAGCTGCTGATCCAGTTCTACAGAGGAATTATTGAGTCTGTCATCTGCACCTCTATAACTGTCTGGTTTTGTTCTGCAACCCAACAAGGCAGACACAGACTTTGGAGGATAATTAGAACGGCAGAAAAAACATTGGCTACCAACCTGCCTTCCATTGAGGACCTGTATACTCCATGAGTCAAAAAGAGGGCTGTGAAAATATCTACAGACCCCTCGCATCCTGGACATAAACTGTTTCAACTCCTACCCTCAAAACGATGGTATAGAGCACTGCACACCAGAACAACTAGACACAAGGACAGTTTTTTCCCGAATGCCATCACTCTGCTAAACAAATAATTCCCTCAACACTGTCAAACTATTCACTAAGTCTGCATTGCTATTACTATTAGTCTTCTCATCGTTCCTATCACCCATTTCCTCCCACTTATGACTGTATGACTGTAACTTTGTTGCTTGTATCCTTACGATTGATAGTGATTGTTTCCTAGTATGATTTGATTGCTTATTTATACCCTATGACTATCATTAAGTGTTGTACCTTATGATTCTTGACGAATGTATCTTTTCTTTTTATGTACACTGAGAGCATATGCACCAAGGACAAATTCCTTGTGTGTCCAATCACACTTGGCCAGTAAAGAATTCTATTCTCTTCTCTTCTCTTCTCTTCTCTTCTCTTCTCTTCTCTTCTCTTCTCTTCTCTTCTCTTCTCTTCTCTTCTCTTCTCTTCTCTTCTCTTCTCCTCTCCTCTCCTCTCCTCTCCTCTCCTCTCCTCTCCTCTCCTCTCCTCTTCTCTTCTCTTCTCTTCTCTTCCCTTCCCTTCCCTTCCCTTCCCTTGCTCTCTCCTCTCCTCCCCTCCCCTCCCCTCCTCTCCTATTCTATATCAGGAGCTGCAGAAAATATACAGTAAGTTGAGGACTACCTTTATATTATAATTAGAAAAATAATTGTGGGGCAAGTCAGTATTGCCTTACCTAAACAGAGAAACTGAATGATCACAGGAAGGCAGGAAAGCAATGGGAGTTAGAGTGACTTCTGACTTCCTGCCAGTTTCCCCATTGACTTTACTTGTGGGAAGATGACAGGGAGTACCAGAAATCACAAACACGTAACTGTAGGGATGTTGCAATGGCAACAACTTTCTGAATAAAACAGGCCTGAACAGTGTGAAAATTTCAATGCCACTGTATTAATGGGTCCCAGGTTTTTTTAAAACACATTCTCTATGATTTTAAGTATGCTGAGTCAATAATAATCATGGACCATTTAGCTAACTTGAGAATGCAAACAAACAGATAAATACAGTGGTGGAATTCAGCTGGTTCACACCAGTTTGGGCAAACCAGTTGTTAAACCCTTCCCCTCCACCCGCTATCATAGTGGATCCTGGGCGCTGCGCTGCAATGGAGAAATGGGCAACGGAGCGGTTGGCGCAAGGGAAGTAGAAGGCCGCTTTCCCTCTTTCTTCTCCCTGCTCCTCCTCCTTCCCTCATGCAGGCCACTCCATTGGCCGTTTCTCCATCGCAGCGCAGCGCCCAGGATTCACTTTGATAGTGGGGGCAGGTGGGTAAAATCCGGTTCTCCCAGGGTCAGGTTGGGCCACGCCTCCCACAACAGCCAACCTACCTGAACCTCGGTGAACCGGTTATTAAATTATTTGAATCCCACTACTGGATAAATAAAACGAGACTTTTAATAATCGGTAGATAGATATCTCTCTCAAGTCCCGTCTTCACTCAATTCATGAGATGCTGTGATTGGCTTAACCGGTTATCTCTTTGCTGGGAATATTCTTATTTGAAGTCAGCCCTGTCCATTATTCCTGTCCCACCACCATTCCTTTCATACTATGGCAATTTACATTTATCACATATCAGTCAGGGGTGGGTTCTAAGTTTTTTTTACTACCGGTTCTGTGGGCGTGGCTTATTTTGTGGGTGTGGCTTGGAGGTCATGGGCATGGCTAACTGGTCAGAGTCATTTCTGGAAGGTCCTCGCACTTACGACCAGTCCTCGCACTTACAACCCGACTCATTTGTTTGCTTTTAACACTGATCAGCTGTAGGACGGCCCTTTGAAGCCCCTCGGCAAGAGTTTAAACAGTTTTTTTCCCCTCTAGTCATCAGCTGGGACTCAGGAGGCAGCAATAGATTGGGGGTGGGACCAAATAAAAGGTAAGAATAACATGGGTGGGGGGGTGGAAGGACAGGGGGGGAGAACCGGTTTGGTGACGTCATATCGTCACTGCTACTGGCTCGGCCGAACCGGACCGAACCGGGAGGAACCCACCACTGATATCAGTGATAAATGTATTTTGAGTATTTTGTATTAGTCAGAAAACCAGCTTCCAAACAAATAGCAGAATATTCTACGCTCTTACCGTCAGCGTGATTTTTCTCATGTAGTTTATGAATTAAGCTGAGCCACACATCAAATGCTGAGAAATCAGACAATATTAATATGTGGGCCAATCTATTTTTTAAAGATTCAAAGCTGGCCTGCTTCCCAGCCTTCCATCCCCAACCCCATCTTAGTTTCTGTTTATTTCTTTTGGCCAGGGAGAACAAAGACTGTTTCAAGGCAAACTTATAGCCGGGAGTGGGCTGCTGGGGGTCCGTAGGGGTTCGGGAGAACCTCTAGCTAAGATTCTGTGCAGTTCGGAGAACCCACAAATCCCACTCCTGTCTGGCCTCGCCCACCCCACCCCACCCCTCCCAAGAGCCCCCACACGGCCCGTTTTGGATGCAGGTAAGTGCAGGGCATGCATGGAAGTTCAGGGAGGGTGAAAAAACGGGCCTACCGGAAGTTGAGGAAGGCCGGAAACGGGCTCATTTCTGGCCTCCAGAGGGCCTCCGGAGCCTGGGGAGGCCATTTTCGTCTTCCCGGAGGCCCGAGGAAAGCCTCTGGAGCCTGGGGAGAGCAAAAACACCCCCCCTCCCCATGGTGCAGGAGGCTGACTAGGCCATGCTAACCATGGCCACGCCCACCCAGCAACCGCGCAGAGAACCCCTTGCTAAAATTTTTGAAGCCCACCCCTGCTTATAGCAAGCATTCTTTCAAGATATTGCAATATAATTTGGGACACAACCTTTATCGAAATTTAAGCTCCTTTGGACTGGATCAACACTCATAACCTATGGGAACAGGTATCTTGTCTCAGACCTTCTGCTGGAGAAGGGGTTCCTTGAAGATCTGTGCAATGAATATTTTACATAGAAATGAAGGTTAAGCCTACAACCCACTACCACATTTTTTGACTGTGTTCAGAAAGACCGAGATCTCTGTCAGTCCAAAAGGTTCGGTGCAAAAATAAATAAATATTAATGGAGGAGGAAACGCCACAACATGTTAAGCCTTTTAATTAATTCCCAAAAGTTCCTGAACTTTTATTTTAAAAAAACAAAAAAGAAAAAGTGGAAGAATATTGTATAGAGCCAATGACTATAAGCCCATGAAAAGTTTTGTATATATTTGTCTTCAGATCAGGGATGAACTGCAGCAGGATCTGATAGGTTCTGGGAAACCGGTAGCGGAAATTTTGAGCAGTTCAGAGAACCAGTAGTGGAAATTTTGAGTAGGAGAACTGGCAAATACCACCTCTGTTTGGCTCCAGAGTGGGGTGGGAATGGAGATTTTGCAATATCCTTCCCCCAGGAGTGGGGAGGGAATGGGGATTTTGCAGTATCCCTCCCCTGGAGTGGGGTGGGAATGGAGATTTTGCAGTATCCTTCCTCTGCCATGCCCACCAAGCCACACTATGCCCACCAAGCCACGGCCACAGAACTGGTAGTATTTGGATTTCACCACTGCTTCAGATGGCTTTTTGATTCTTTCTATTGCTTTTTTTTTTTTTTAAAGAAAAATAAATAAAAGTAATTTCTAACTTGCTGTTTTTATTTTTTATGCTTCATCCTAGGTTAAGGGCTCTGGCTGCTTTATGTTTCTAAAATATATAGTTTCTCAAAAGAGTTTTTTTTTTTTTCAAATTATCACATTGTTTTATTGAAAATTGTTTTAATTTGCTATATTCGTGCTTTGGAACTTGGAATGTAAAGGGTTGATAAATGTTATACAGCTAGTCCTCAACTTATGACCATAATTCAGCAAATTTCAGCAAAATTCAGGTTGCAAAATGAGACATTTGTTAAGTGAGCTTTGCCCCATTTTATGACCTTTCTTGCCACAGTTGTTAAGTGAATCACTGCAGTTATTAAGTTACCAACACGATCGTTAAGTACCGTAAATCTGGCTTCCCCAATAACTTGGCTTGTCAGAAAGTCACAAGGACCCCGGGACATTGCAACCGTCATAAATGTGGGTCAGTTGCCAAGCATCGGAATCTTGATCCGCAATGGTCATTAAGTGTGAAAAATGGTCATGTCATGTTTTTCAGTGCTGTTGTAACTTTGAACAGTCACCGAACGAATTGTTGTAAATTGAGGACTACCTGTACATAAATAATAATGCAATCCTGCAAAAAGAATCTAAAAAAAATCTGTTGTCCTGCAACAATGATCAATTATACGCTGAAACGAACACCGAAACTAGACTTACAGTGACGTCTTATGAATGTTCCAAAAAGAGGATGTGCGTTAGGGTTAGGTCAGGGGTCTGCAACCTTAAACACTCAAAGAGCCATTTGGACCCATTTCCCACAGAAAAGAAAACACCGGGAGCCACAAAAACCTTCCCATGCCTGACTATTTCTTGAGTGGCCACAAAACTAGCATATGTAGTTTTTTTTTTTTTTTTTTAATTTGATTTATATGCCGCCCTTCTCCGAAGACTCAGGGCAGCTTACAATGTGCTCAGCAATAGCCTTCATCCTTTTGTATATTTATACAAAGTCAGCTTATTGCCCCCACAAACTGGGTCCTCATTTCACCTACCTTAGAAAGGATGGAAGGCTGAGTCAACCTTGAGCCTTGGCGAGATTCGAACCAGCAGTAAATTGCAGGCAGCTGGTCTTAATAACCAGCTTAATAACAGGGTGCCTTAAACCTCTGTACTATCAAGGCTCTAGTTGAATTAAACGTTCTCTTTTCTTCTGAAACTTTTCTTTTCTTGAATTTATCCATGGTTGGCCTACTGAGGATTGAAAAGCTTAATAAATTGCGTACCGGCAGGTATCGCACATTGGCGGTTGTGACGCATATTTTGAGTGACAGGGAGCCGCAGCAGAGGGATGAAAGAGCCACATGTGGCTCCAGAGCCGCAGATTGTTGACCCCTGCGTTAGGTCAACCGAAAAAAACAACAGATCTGCCTAAAGTTTGCAAATATGGATGTATATGATCACAGGCAGAGTTAGAACTAATGTATATAAGGGTAGCATGATAGACATCACCATAAGAAGAAAAAACAAGAATTGTTTATCTATTTGGGTTGTTTATATGGCTGCCCACCTCAAACAAATGACTCTGGGCAGTATACAAAAAATCATTAAACAAAATAGAAAATGAAAACAGGACATGTTACTCAAGCACAATAAAGCTTAAGAAAAAGTTTATTGTACACCCACACACATACCCACAGAAACACAATGGGACTTTGGTCCTCTTGACCAATAACCTTGGAGAAAGAGCCCGGTCTTGACTGCTTTTCCAAAGGGTCGGCCCACCCAAAAATTGATCTACATGTCTTCTCCATGTTGAGACCCAGGCCCAGGTAGGTAGTATTAGACGCAAACAGTTCCAAAACAAACAGACTTTATTAGAACAGCTGAGAATTAACTCATTCTCAGCGTAGTCCGAACTAAATTAAAACAAACTCTTCTTAACACAAATTCTTCAGTCTAATCACCAACCTTGGTATATAATTAGGCAAACTGTCAAAGGCTTCTCTTGGCAAAAGTTCAGAAGCAGAAGACGCCGACCAGAGATAAGTGCAGCAAGACAAGAACAAGTCTATCAACGTTGTTTTCCAACAAAGAGCCCAAGAGCCGTTGCTAGTCTTTTAAGCCTTATGAACTGTTAAATTGGCAGAAGCTGGGACAAGTAATGGGAGCTCACCCCGTTACGCGGTGCTAGGGATTCGAACTGCTGAACTGCCGGCCTTTCGATCGACAAGCTCAGCGTCTTAGCCATTGAGCCACCGCACCCCTTCTTTACTAGACTAGTCATGCCCATTTCCCCCAATGTTTTTGCCTCCAGCCTCCTAATCATTCTTGTTGCTCTTCTCTGCACTTTTTCAACATCCTTTTTATATCGTGGTGACCAAAACTGGATGCAGTATTCCAAGTGTGGTCTTAGCAAGACGTTATAAAGTCATGCTAACACTTCACATGAACCTGGTGCTAGGAAGGAAGGAAGGAAGGAAGGAAGGAAAGAAGGAAGGAAGGAAGGAAGGAGGGAGGGAGGGAGGGAGGGAGGGAGGGAGAGAGAGAGGGAGAGAAGGAAGGAAGGAGGGAGGGAGGGAGGGAGGGAGAGAGAGAAGGAAGGAAGGAAGGAGGGAGGGAGGGAGGGGGGAGAGAAGGAAGGAAGGAAGGAAGGAAGGAGGGAGGGAGGGAGGGAGGGAGAAAAGGAAGGAAGGAAGGAAGGAAGGAGGGAGGGAGGGAGGGAGGGAGAGAGAGAGGGAGAGAAGGAAGGAAGGAAGGAGGGAGGGAGGGAGGGAGAGAGAGAAGGAAGGAAGGAAGGAAGGAGGGAGGGAGGGAGGGAGGGAGAAAAGGAAGGAAGGAAGGAAGGAAGGAGGGAGGGAGGGAGGGGGGAGAGAAGGAAGGAAGGAAGGAGGGAGGGAGGGAGGGAGGGAAAGAAGGAAGGAAGGAAGGAGGGAGGGAGGGAGGGAGGGAGGGAGAGAAGGAAGGAAGGAAGGAGGGAGGGAGGGAGAGAAGGAAGGAAGGAAGGAAGGAGGGAGGGAGGAAGAGAAGGAAGGAAGGAAGGAGGGAGGGAGGGAGAGGGAGAGAAGGAAGGAAGGAGGGAGGGAGGGAGGGAGAGAGGGAGAGAAGGAAGGAAGGAGGGAGGGACGGAGGGAGAGAAGGAAGGAAGGAAGGAAGGAAGGAAGGAAGGATTAAAGTTGCTCTTCCCACATCTCAAATCTACCTCAGAAGGACACTACTGCGTCTTAATTTTGTACAATGTAGAGCTACCCAATCAAACTGATGCGACAGTGTCTTTAATTGAACCATATCCTTAGGCAAGAATGCACTGGATCTGCTTGGGCTTTTTAATACTAAGCCTTGCCTTCCACTTAAAACCAAACAGAAAATAAAGATGAAATATGAGTCAGCATAAAAAGGGCTACAGTCCAAGTTGCACAGCTCCTTGAACCTTTGCAGCTGGATTCCGTTGAAATGCCTGTCTGATTAGGATGGGAATTGTTTTGAAAAAGCTTGTATGGGGCCTCCACGGTCCAGTGAGTGATAACAAGATAACCACAAGAGCTGAGGTCACTCGGTCTGGAATTTTGACTGCGGCTGATGTATTAGCAATAGCACTAAGCGTTAGGGCTATCTGGAACAACTAACGTCAGCCTTGCTTAGAGACTGCAGTTATCCTATTCCGTACACTTTTTGGAAGAATTCTTTCTGGTAGGCAAAATGCACTGATGCTTAATCAGTGCAAGAAGACGATAGATCAAAAGCTTACAACAGGGTGTAAGTATCTTGAGTGTCTTGAGTTTTTTTTACTATCGGTTTGGTGGGCGTGGCTTGGTGGGCATGGTGTGGCTTGGTGGGCGTGGCAGGGGAAGGATACTGCAAAATCTCCATTCCCTCCCCACTCCAGGGGGAAGGATATTGCAAAATCTCCATTCCCACCCCACTCTGGGGCCAGCCAGATGTGGTATTTGCCGGTTCTCCGAACTGCTCAAAATTTCCGCTACCGGTTCTCCAGAACCTGTCTGGAGGTTTTTAAGAAGGGATCTGGATGGAATAGGGCAGTGATGGCTAACCTTTTTGCCATCGCGTGCCAAAAGTGGGGGGAGTGTGGGGGGGTTGCGTGTGTGTGTGCCCACACCCATAATTCTATGTGCCCCGCCCCTGCGCATGTGTGTGCGACCCCCCGATTTTTGGCACGCGATGGCACAGTGGGCCCAGTAGGCCCGTTTTTCGCCCTCCCCAGGCACCAGAGCCTTTCTAGGAGCCTGGGGAGGGTGAAAACGGCCTTTCCTATCCCCGCTCTGGAGGCCAGAAGTGGTCTGTTTGCCGACTTCCAGTGGTTCCAGAAGACTCGAAAATTAGCTGGCCGGCGCGCGCATGTGCGTTGGAGCTGAGCTCGCGTGCCCACTGATATGGCTCCGCGTGCCACCTGTGGCACGCGTGCCATAGGTTCGCCATCCTCGGAACATCCTGCTCCTGCTTGAGCAGAGGGTTGGACTAGAAGACCTTCAAGATCCCTTCCAACTCTATTTTATGTTCTGCAAAGCAGCCTGTTTCCCCAGTGTCAATTCTCCCTCTTAAAGTGCATTCTTGAAAAATGATGGGGAGCTTGGTCTGTGCAGGATAGAGAAGATCTTTCAAAAAATACCCAGAGACATAAATCACAGCTAAGAGGAAATAACAGTTTTGAGTTCACCTTTCATTTATTATAAACAAAAAGATACAGTGAAGGTGGGAGTCGGACAGCCAGCACCTAACCTTAAAAACCCCCCACAGTAGTTAAAATGTTCTTTTGGAGTATCTAGAGTAGCTCCCATAAATATTTGGTTTATACAGATACAACTAATAAATCTGTTTAGAATGCTGCTATATTGTTTACACGAAGGAAAGCAATGGACTTTCTTTGTCCTGATACTTCTAAGAAAGAGGAATCCTGCTTTTTAGCACCTTGCATAAATATTTGCAGGGCCTTTACAAAATCAACCGAACCTTGCCTGTTTTTAAGAAGATATTTATTACTTTTAAAATATCCATTGCCAGATGTCCCCCCCCTCCAGTTGGAACCAGAAGGCCGTTTGAATGGTGAGCATAAATACTTGGAGGTCTCTGAGGCCCAACATTAAGCCAACAGTAGAAAATGGCCGTTTTCTATACAGCTGCATATACATAGATAAGGTTTCTGATATTTCCTCGCTTAAAATGGAATGGATTTGGCACATTAGTTGGATGCAGAAATATGAAATAAAACCTCTTCTAGGAGATACCCACTAAGAGAACCCCAGAATAATTCCTCTACAGAGGAATTATTGAGTCTGTCGTTTGCACCTCTATAACTGTCTGGTTTGGTTCTGCAACCCAACAAGACAAACACAGACTTCGGAGGATAATTAGAACGGCAGAAAAAACGATGGCTACCAACCTGCCTTCCATGGAGGACCTGTATACTGCACGAGTCAAAAAGAGGGCTGTGAAAATATTTACAGACCCCTCGCATCCTGGACATAAACTGTTTCAACTCCTACCCTCAAAACGACGCTATAGAGCACTGCACACCAGAACAACTAGACATAAGAACTGTTTTTCCCCAATGCCATCACTCTGCTAAACAAATAATTCCCTCAACACTGTCAAACTATTCACTAAGTCTGCATTACTATTAATCTCATCATCGTTCCTATTACCCATCTCCTCCCACTTATGACTGTATGACTGTAACCTTGTTGCTTGTGTCCTTACGATTTATATTGACTTGTTTCCTAGTATGATTTGATTGTTTATTTTTACCCTATGACTATCATTAAGTGTTGTACCTTATGATTCTTGACGAATGTATCTCTTCTTTTTTTATGTACACTGAGAGCCTATGCACCAAAGACAAATTCCTTGTGTGTCCAATCACACTTGGCCAATAAAGAATTCCCTTCCCTTCCCTTCCCTTCAATTTTTAAAAATTGAAATGATTTTAACCCGCTTTGTTCATAATCAGAAATGTGAATGGGAAGGAACTCAGCAAGCCCCTGTCTAGAATGATGGCATTTGCAAAAAGGAACACATAACACTAAATGTTATGTGCCCCATAACACTGGGGCTCCGGTTGGCCCCTGACCTTCGCACCTTCCGCCGCGAATTAAAAACATGGCTGTTCAAATTGCCCAGCCTGGACTGATGGGGTTTGGATTATTTTAATATGTTTAATATGTGTTTAATATGTATTTTAACATGTTTTATCTGGTTTGATTTTAATTGTTGTGAGCCGCCCTGAGTCCTATGGAGATAGGGCAGCATACAAATCAAATTAATAATAACAATAACAATAACAATAACAATAACAATAATAACAATAATAATAATAATAATAATAATAATAATAATAAATCCCCCACGACACAATCATTGATACCTGTTGCATGTACAAAAGTCATAGTGTTTGTGAGACGACAGTATCACTTGCCATCCTCCAGACCTATGAATATAAATAGGTTTAAAAATTCATATCACACTTCCGATACCAATAGGGACAATGAAAGTCAGGGTTGCCCTACAAATAAAGGGCAACAACTGCTGGAATAGGAATCCTGAGAGAAAAACAGCAGCTCGGGTGCTGATTAAAAAAAACAAAAACAAAATGGAGGCCATAGCTATCCTCATAACTTTTTCCCGCCTTGCTCTCCTCCCCAGGCTCCCTTATCAGCAGTTGGTTGACCTGTGTAATCATGCTGAAGATTCAAGCAATATATTCTCATATCGTCTAAAGCAGGGGTGGGCTTCAGATCTTTTAGCAACAGGTTCGCTGCCCCGTTGCTGGGTAGGCTTGGCCATGGTGGGCATGGCCTAGTCGGCCACCTG
Organism: Pantherophis guttatus; assembly: GCF_059756535.1. Classification (NCBI taxonomy): domain Eukaryota; kingdom Metazoa; phylum Chordata; class Lepidosauria; order Squamata; family Colubridae; genus Pantherophis; species Pantherophis guttatus. Next base: position 72,194,544 of record NC_142070.1, on the reverse strand, counting down.
CATGTGGGGGGGGGACGTTTTTCACCCTCCCCAGGCTCTGGAGGCTTTCCTCAAGCCTCCGGGAAGGGGAAAACAGCTTCCCCCGGAGTCTGCAGGCCCTCCGGAGGCGGGAAACAGGCCTGTTTCCGGACTTCCGGAACCTCCGGTAGGCCTGTTTTTTGCCCTTCCAGACGCTCCGCCCGGCCCCTGCACATACCTGGAATGATGAACAGGCTGCGTGGAGACTCCTGGGAGGGGGTGGGGTGGGCATGGCCAGCCAGGGGTGGCATTTGGGGGTTTGGTGAACCCCGGCGATCCTTGGCTAGAGGATTGCCCGAACCTTGCCAAACGCCCAGGAGCCCACCCCTGGTCTAAAGTGTGTGAATAATCTTCACAATTTCGGATCATCTTTCCTTGGCAACTAAGAATTCTCTTTTTTGCAACACCATCGTTTCCCCCACCCCCCCTGCATTTCCCCCCACCCCACCCCAGCCTTTATTTTGTTAGCCCTTTAAAGCATCAGCCACTAGATGTTGAAAGTATTGGTCCAGCATCTGTACATGGGAAGGGGACAGAGAAATAGGAGTGTTTTGTTCACAAAGAGGAGGAAAGGATAATGAGGGAATGAAAACCAGATGGTCTTGTCAAGTATGAGGCAGTGACTGCTTCCATGCCCTGTTCACAAACTTCCCTGAGCCTCTGGCTGGCCACGGTTAGAAACAGGATCCTGGATTAGACAAGGCCCTCAGCCTGAGCCAACAGGATTCTATTTATGTTCTGCTAAACATAATCTGGCACAGCCAGCGTATTTCTGAAGATTTCATTGCTGAACGAACGGGTGGAATCACATTTTAATAGTAAAGCCAACCCAACCCAGAAATGCAAAGGCCCCGATCAGATGTAGAAGCTACATTCTCTCATTGGGGAATTCCCTGTAGGAACTACCGTCCCTCCGTCCTTCCGAGGTGGGTAAAACGAGATTGTTGGGGGCCATATGCTGACTCTGTAAACCGCTTAGAGAGGGCTGGAAAGAACTGTGAAGCGGTATAGAAGGGCTATTGCTATTCCGTGACTTCAGTGAAGCCCCCTTGGGCATTTGCAGGTGCTAATCCATGGTTAACTGGGCCACAGTTTACTGATTAAACCTGGATTGTTCAAGTTTGTGCAAGATGTGCAGCCATATATTAGCCATACCAGCTGCATTTCCACAACATATAACCACAGTTTAGCCTAAGATTTTGTACATTGCCCAGTGTAGATTTCAGCAGAGAGATCTGAGCTTTTGTTAAGCTACAACTTGTCCTCTCTTGCCTAAGAGACTGCTGGGCCCTTCCTTCCTTCCTTCCTTCCTTCCTTCCTTCCTTCCTTCCTTCCTTCCTTCCTTCCTTCCTTCCTTCCTTCCTTCCTTCCCAGCTTCTCATCTGGATAGAACCATCTGCAGACCAATTCTTATCCACCTGATTGATTCTTCTAATTTCCTCCCTCCCTCCCTCCCTCCCTCCCTCCCTCCCTCCCTCCTTCCCTTCCTTCTTTCCTTCCTTCCTTCCTTCCTTCCTTCCTTCCTTCCTTCCTTCCTTCCTTCCTTCCTTCCTTCCTTCCTTCCCAGCTTCTCATCTGGATAGAACCATCTGCAGACCATTCCTTATCCACCTGATTGATTCTTCTAATTTCCTCCCTCCCTTCCTCCCTTCTCTCCTTCCTTCCTTCCTTCCTTCCTTCCTTCCTTCCTTCCTTCCGTCTTTCCTTCCTTCCTTCCTTCCCAGCTTCTCATCTGGATAGAACCATCTGCAGACCATTCCTTATCCACCTGGTTGATTCTTCTAATTTCCTTCCTTCCTTCCTTCCTTCCTCCCTCCCTCCCTCCTTTCCTTCCTTCCTTCCTTCCTTCCTTCCTTCCTTCCTTCCTTCCTTCCTTCCTTCCTTCCTTCCCAGCTTCTCATCTGGATAGAACCATCTACACACCATTCCTTATCCACCTTGATTGATGGTTTCCTGAATCTCATATTGCAAAGCAATCTGGAGGGGACAGCGTTTCCCCCTGGAGAGGCAGCCAAAATGTTTCATTTTTCTTAAAACGGGATTACGTAAGAAGCCTTCTCGGCTGCCCAGTGGGTTAAACTTTTATGGCTGCTTCCCCTTAGATCCTTCTTCCACAGTTTGTGCATTGCCAACTTTCCAGGTGTTGAGGTTTCTTCTTTCTTTCTTTTTTTTCTTTTTTGGCAAATGCTCCAGACAAATGTTCTTGTTAGAACTGTTTATCCAATGGGGATGTTACTGGTGTCATGCCCCCCATCTCTTTGTATACAGTGTGACTTCTCCCCTATGGACAAGGCACCGCAGAGAAGAAACTTTGGTTAAACAAGTATTTCTATTGTTAATTTGGCCAATTTCCATGACTACATCTGTTCTCTTTGGCTACAGTACAGTCTCCAGCCCACATATATGATAGAGATCTGGATACAGTCAAGCTTTCATCTCTGTCAAGCTGCAGAGGATCTTTCTCTCCCTGGATGACCTGACACTTAGCCATACATCACTGAGTTGCTATATTTGAATGCTGCTTTTCAAATAATAATTGTTGCCTTCAAACTGGTAGATTCTCATCCCTTCCTTGTCAGAGTTCTTTCAAGCCCAGGGAACGGATGGTCTAATCTCACGGAAGGAAGTGATGGCAAAAAGCTAATATACTATAAAAATAAAAGGTTTCCCCGCACATGCGTGCTAGTTGTTTCCAGCTCTAGGGGGCGGTGCTCATCTCCATTTCTAAGCCGAAGAGCCAGCGCTGTCCGAAAACGTCTCCGTAGTCATGTGAATGGCATGACTCAACGCCGAAGGTGGATGGAGCGCTGTTACCTTCCCACCAAAGTGGTCCCTATTTTTCCATTTGCATTTTTATGTGCTTTCGAACTGCTAGGTTGGCAGAAGCTGGGACAAGGAATGGGAGCTCACCCAGGAATGGGAGCTCACCCCGTTGTGCGACGCTAGAGATTCGAACTGCTGATCGACAAGCTCCGCGTGTTAGCCACTGAGCCACAGTGTCCCTTGGCATATATATACTATACTTAGAAGTATTCGGGTTTTCTCCCGTGTAAAATTGGAAGTACCTTGGTGACGTTTCGACGAAGTCTCATTCGTCATCTTCAGGCTGGTGTCTTCGGCCTTGTGCTTCTAGGAGCAATGTGTGATCGTGGTTGTTTCTTCTTTTTAACTGCCAGTGGGGGTATGAACTGATTGGGTGGGAGCATGGCTGTGTTCTGATTGAGTGGAGGTGTGTTCTGATTGGGAGGGGGCTTGGCTGTGCTCTGATTGGGTGGGGGGCTGGCTGTGCTCTGGTTGGCTGGGGGTATGTTCTGATAGGGTGGGGGCTTGGCTGTGCTCAGGTTGGTCTGAGTTGCAGGGAGATTTGAACTCGTGGCCTGCATTGCTTTTGTTTGGCTCCACGTTCGTGGTCGTGCCACATCTTCATGGTGTGTGTCAGTTTGCTTCATGTATGGACTGGAGGGGTTTAAAATGGTTAATGATGCAGCTGTGGCCGAAGAGGTTGTAGAAAAAATGGTTTTAAAATTTAAAAAAAAAGGTGGCCATGCCCACCCAGTCACATTCCCCCCCGCCCCCCCACCAAGCCACACCCACAGAACCGGTAGTAACAAATTTTACATTTCACCACGGACTGCTTTGGACTACGGTATATAACCACTAATCCTGACCTTTAGAAAGGAGGGTTATCTGAAAATTTACATTAGTGAATGGCGTTAAGATTCATCTGGTTACCGCACAACAGACCCCTTTTCCCTCTTTTCATCAAATTTAGGAATTTCTCCAAGGGAGGCAGGAGCAGAATTTTTGCTTATCTTAAAACTCATCACAGATAAACAATTTGCTACTTTACCTCGCAAGCCTTTTGCCATCCTGAAGCCCCTCGTTTGCAAGCCAAAATTGGAAAGCTTTTAAAGCTGAAAATGATACCAGCTTTTACTCATCCGAGCTTGATTAGCAAGAGTTCTGGGGTAAACAGAGTTGACTTGTTGGATTGAAATTGGACTCGCATCTGCCTGCAAGTGATTGTAGAAAGCAAAGGAGCAAAGGGTTGTATATAACTACTCTGGATTACCACAAATAAGACTCTAAATTGCAGTCGTTTTTAAGAGGAGCAAGGTAGAAGATTTTAATAAATCGCTGTGCAGCTGGTTTATATTGTGTGTTTAGCCAACAGTCATTAATGGGTTTCTTTCACTTGATAATCAGTTTCCCCTGTTTATGAATAACAAAGAAAGAAAGAAATTCCTGAAGGTAGAAGTCAGCAGCTGTATGAATATTTATTGGGATTACAGTCCTACTACTGTATATTTCCAAAGATGTCTCCCCATAGTTTGGCAGCCCAAATTATATACAACATATAATTTTACAACAGTTCCCTTAGTCACTGTTCGAAGTTACGTCACTGAAGAAAGCGACTTATGACCATTTTTCACACGTACGACCAGTGGTGGGATTCAAATAATTTAACAACTGGTTCTCTGCCCTAATGACTGGCTGTGTGGGTGTGGCCATAGTGGGTGTGGCCAGGGGTGTGTGACAGGCAGCACTCGGCCTCCTGTACCCCCCTAGGAGCAAAAATGGGCCGCAGGGGGATGCACCCCATTTTGGGCCTAGTAGGACTACCTGCAGCCTCTTGGGAGTGAAAATGGGCCACGGTGGGGGGCTGCGCTGCATTCCCGTGCCCCGTTTTGGGCCTAGTAGGCCTCCCTGCAGCCTCCTGGGAGCGAAAACGGGCCACGGGGGGGCACCCCCCCTGCACCTTGTTTTGGGCCTAGTAGGTCTGCACTTACCTGGGAGCCAAAATGGGGCACATGGGGACTCCTGGAAGGGGAGGGGCAGGGAGAGGAGGGGACACCCAGCAATTTAACTATTGTTTCGCCCGAACTGTCCCGAACCGGCTGAATTCCACCACTTCTTACAACCATTACAGCATCCCCAAGGTGCCGCAATCAAAATCCATAATTTGCTTGACAACTGAGTCACATTTATGATGTTTTTTTTTTTTAATTTGATTTATATGCCGCCCTTCTCCGGAGACTCAGGGCGGCTTACAATGCGTTAAGCAATAGCCTTCATCCTTTTGTATATTTATACAAAGTCAGCTTATTGCCCCCACAAACTGGGTCCTCAATTTACCTACCTTAGAAAGGATGGAAGGCTGAGTCAACCTTGAGCCTGGTGAGATTCGAACTTACAGTAATTGCAGACAGCTGGTGTTAATCACAATGCTATCAGTCTGCTGAGCCACCAGGCCCTTGCAGTTTGCAGTGTCCCAGGGCCATACGATCACTTTTTGCAACTTTCTGACAATGGGGAAGCCAAGTTCACTTAACAACCGTGTCACTAATTGAACAACTGCAGTGATTCACTTAACAGCCAGGGCAAGAAAGGGTCAAAATTCACTTAGCAAATGTCTCGCTTAGCAAAATAAATTTTGGGCCTAATTGTGGTTGTAAGTTGTAAGTTCATAAACCCAACAGAAATCTGGAATGAGATTGAGATTGTACCTGGATTGTTACATGATATTTCATATTTTTTTCCCCTAATAGTTCCACAGTCATCTTCCCTTCGTTTCTTGGAAAATTCGAGCAACTGCTATTTTTGATTAATTAAAATGATCACGCATCTGTCTTAAATTTTTATTCGTTTCGAGAGTAGGGTCAACTAAAACGTCCACAGATGGAAAACATTAAAAAAGTTAAGTTGTAGCAACTCTTTTTCAAAGCTGCCTTTTTTACGTGTGTTGCACGTAAAAGAGGAGTGGGCAGTGGTGGGATTCAAGTGATTTAACAACCGGTTCTCTGCCCTAATGATTTCTTCCAACAACCAGTTTGCGAAACTGCTCAGAAAGTTAACAGCCGGTTCTCCCGAAGTGGTGCGAACCGGCTGAATCCCACCACTGGGAGTGGGGCACCTTTACAGCTGCCATCTTGATTTTTTTGACCGCCCTTCCCCAGCCCCTGCTACAGCAGGAAAGTTTGAAACAAATCATTGATGTATTATGAATAGATGTCCTCATTGCTAATTTGTCCTTCTATTGCAGGAGTAGACAACTATGGCCCCTTTACAATAGCCGGCTCAGGAATTCTGGGAGTTGAAGTCCATAGGTCATAAAGGGAAGGGGCCATAGTAGGGGTGAAATCCAGCAGGTTCTGACAGGTTCTGGAGAACAGGTAGGGGAAATTTTGAGCAGTTCGGAGAACCGGCAAATACCACCTCTGGCTGGCCCCAGAGTGGGGTGGGAATGGAGATTTTGCAGTATCCTTCCCCTAGGAGTGGGGAGGGAATGGGGATTTTGCAGTATCCTTCCCCTAGGGTGGGGTGGGAATGGGGATTTTGCAGTATCCTTCACCTAGGAGTGGGGAGGGAATGGGGATTTTACAGTATCCTTCCCCTAGGAGTGGGGAGGGAATGGGGATTTTGCACTATCCTTCCCCTAGAGTGGGGTGGGAATGGAGATTTTGCAGTATCCTTCCCCTACCACGCCCACCAAGCCATGCCCACCAAGCCATGCCCACAGAACTGGTAGTAAAAAAAATTGGATTTCACCACTGGGCCATAGCTGCCCACCCAGTTCTAAGAAGAGATATTACAGGGGCTTAAAAGATCATTGATTTCCTCCCATCCTACTGCTTAAATTACAATGTGTGATGCATAGATTTGTGGGGCATATTAAACAACCACCAACTTTTCCCACATCCAGTCACAGCACATCTAAGAGACGTCCTTTCGGTATCTATCAATTGTAGGATACGTTGCCGTTGCCTATCAAATTGTTCCTTTATGGTGTGGAGTAGAGACGAGATCGCCTGATGGCCTCCTTTCCAAGTCATTTGGTTATTCCAGCTTTAACTCTTTTACGTTCATAAAAGCGTTAAAGCTGGAATAAGCAAAGGTCACTCCTTTTGTTTTTAATTGCTATTTTAATTACTAATTACCCATAGTATTGTTTCCAGTGGCTCTCAAAAATGGTGTGCTTTTAAGTAATTTTTTAAAAAATCAATTATTTTAAGTAATCTTTCCTCTTTTTACTTCTTGCCAGTTTTTCATCCCTTTCTCTCCCTCCCTCCCCCCTCTCTCTTTCGCTCTCTTTTTCTCTCTTTCTTTCTCTCCTTCTCTCCCTTTCTTTCTTTTACTCTTTTCTCTCTCTATCTCCCTCCCTTTCTCTTTCGCTCTTTCTCTCCCTTTTTTCTTTCTTTCTTTTACTCTTTCTCTCTCCCTCCCTCCCACTTTCTCTCACTCTTTCTCTTTTTCTTTCTCTCTCTCTCTCTCCCTTTCTCTTTTTCTTTCCTTTAATCTCTTTCTCTCTCCTCTCCCTCCCTCCCTCCCTCCCTATTTCTGTTCTTCTTTAGTCCAATTTTGCCCATTAAAATGTGTATTTAATGTTTATTAAATAAAACTCAAGCTATGTGTTTGGCTAGCTGTACTAAATTGTTTGCTTGCTCTGTTCTGGATGCCAGGTTCACTGGGAATGAGCTGAGTACAAGGTAAACTGGAAATTACCTGCAGGCATTTTCCAACCGGCCCAGTTGGAAGAGCGTTGCTGGAAATATGGAGTTTGTCAGAGTGAGATAAGAACAGTAGCAGCAAAATGCATCTTGGCTTTTTATGGAGATAAATGTATTAATGCTGCTAAAGAAACGGAAGAAAGTTAGCATCCACCCTTCTCCTAGAAGAATGACATATTTTAGGAAATATTAAAAAGGCAGAATATTATATTTCCCTGGATGAGAAATGGAGAAACATGTTTTTAAAGACAAAGCAGCTTCCTGCAGCTCCCTGCCTCCCCACCCTTAAGCTCCAGGACATGATAGGATTAGCCCTCTACCCATCTAGCAACAGAACTCACCACATGGCACCTGGGGGAGATTGCATCACCCAGCAAGGCTCAACCAAGCCTGGGACTCAAAAGACAACCTACAAAGTTATCCCTGCATGGCCTCATGGGAGTCTGACAACCAATCAGAATACAAGCTCAAATTCAAAGCCCAACAGAGGGTATAAATCTCTTTTTCTCTCTCACACCCATGTGCTTTTTTTGCACAGGACCTCAAACTATGTGGTCCTGCTTCATCATTAAACCAACTTTCCAAGCAGCTTCCATGTTTCCAGTGTCTTTCTCCCAACTTGGAACTGAACCCAGATGGACATTTCTTCCAACAAACCTTAACAATGGAAATGGTGAATGTTTAATATTAGCCGATTTCTGTAACTGGTGTTCCTGCCAGGCTGGGCCTGGGTATTGAAGAGGCTTATGAGTTGATGTTCAGTAAACAAACACAGGATTGCTCGGGGAAATTTCTTGTACTAAAATTAAGGTAATCTGATCTTGCCGCTTACTCAGGGGTGAAATCCAGCAGGTTCTGACAGGTTCTGGAGAACCGGTAGCGGAAATTTTGAGTAGTTCAGAGAACCAGCAAATACCACCTCTGGCTGTAATCATCGGAACCTTTTTTTAAAAAAAAAAATTAAGCATTTTTTTTAGTACCTATTTGTCCAAACCGGTAGTAAAAAAAATGCTTTAAAAAAGTAAACAAGAAAGTTGGCCACACCCACCCAGTCACATGAAACCCCCCCCACCAAGCCACGCCCACAGAACCAGTAGCAACAAATTTTACATTTCACCACTGCACAGCACTGTCTTATGCCTAAAGATATTTACCCATGTAGTAAGCTGTATTGCTATTATCCTTCTCATCTTCTCCATCTCCTCATCTTTCCTACTACCTTCTCCTATTGGTATATTATGATTTATCAATTGCTGTTTGTTTCTTATGATTTATGATTGTATCTTATGATATATGATCTATGACTTATCACTTTGTTGCTTGTATGTACATTGAGAGCTTATGTACTGGGGACAAATTCCTTGTGTGTCCAATCACACTTGGCCAATAAGGAATTTTACTCTGTTCTGTTCTGTTCTGTTCTACTCTGTTCTGTTGCATTCCTTTCTGTTCCATTCCTATATTCTATTCTATCTGTTCTGTTCTGTTCCATTCTGTTGTTTCATTCCTATATTCTGTTCTGTTCTGTTCTACTTCTGTTCTGTTCTACTCTGTTCTGTTCTGTTCTATTCCATTCTGTTCTATTCCTATATTCTATTCTATTATGTTCTGTTCTACTCTGTTCTGTTCTGTTCCATTCTGTTCTGTTCCATTCCTATATTCTGTTCTGTTCCGTTCTGTTCCGTTCTACTCTGTTCTGTTCTGTTCTACTCTATTCTGTTCTGTTCTATTCTACTCCTGTTCTGTTCTACTCTGTTCTGTTCTATTCCATTCTGTTCCATTCCTTTCTGTTCTATTCCTATATTCTATTCTATTCTGTTCTGTTCTGTTCTACTCTGTTCTGTTCTGTTCCATTCTGTTCTGTTCCATTCCTATATTCTGTTCCGTTCTGTTCCGTTCTGTTCCATTCTGTTCCGTTCTACTCTGTTCTGTTCTACTCTATTCTGTTCTGTTCTATTCTACTCCTGTTCTGTTCTACTCTGTTCTCTTCTATTCCATTCTGTTCCATTCCTCTATTCTATTCTATTCTATTCTATTCTATTCTATTCTATTCTATTCTATTCTATTCTATTCTATTCTATTCTATTCTATTCCATTCCATTCCATTCCATTCCATTCCATTCCATTCCATTCCATTTTTCTTCGTTGGGTTCCCACGTCATGAATTTTCAGCAAGCCAAAGCCTCAGTTTTGCAAGTCTTGCCCTCCGATGGGAACTGAACCTCTATCCAAATTTAACCCGGGTTCCTAGGAGCAATACAGCAAGCCAGGGTTCCTATGGAGAGATTACTTTTTAATAAAGCAAAACATTTATACTTGTTGCTAGCAAACCATCCACATGATTTATTGCCTGACAAATAGTTTTGAAGCCCCCCCCGCCCCGCTCCTCGACCTGTGAGCTGCCTCAACCTATGCCTCTCTGTCGCTCTGTTACCTCTGCTGTTTTGCTAGTTGGATCATTTATTTCTGAATGAAAGAGAAGACAGATGTTTCCGATTACACTCTCTGTAAGAGGATGAGACCGGGGAGAAGGGAAGAAGAAACTTGGCATGGCTTGCTACCTGAAGCTGTTACCAGATGTTCCTCTGCTCAAACTCCCCCCCCCCACCATACTGCGTATGGCTGTTCTCACTCGCAGTCCTCAATAATGCTAGAATAGATTATGCATTTTTCCAGTCAAACCCCCGAATACAAAGGACTTTTGGTAATTTCGTGAAGCTGGATGGATTGGGGATTGCAACTTGAGAGAAAACACATTTTCGGATGAATTACGATCAAGAGGATGGTTTTCATGACTCTCCACCATTATTATGGGTGAAATAGGTTTGGCTCAAAGCCAGCCGTAGCCATCTGGAAATATCACTATGGACCCCAAAGCAGGGTGGATGAAAAATTGGATGAAAAATTACAGAGTGGCTTGGAAGGAAGGAGAGATGAAGGGCCAAGGGGAGCCGTGACCAAGCCAATTCTGATCTTCTCGTAAAGGTAGTCGAGAGTCGTAACCTGACTCTTCTCTGGAGTCAGGTTAACAATAACAGAGTTGGAAGGGATCTCTGGAGGTCATCTAATCCAACCCCCTGCTCATACAGGAGACCTGTACTATTCAAACTGCCGAACTGCCTACTCCTTCATTATAGGGACCATTCAAAGTTACGATGGCACCAGTGGTGGGATTCAAATAATTTAATAACCGATTCTCTGCCCTAATGACTAGCTGGGTAGGCGTGGCTCAGTGGTCATGTGACCGTGTGGGCGTGGCCAACTCAATATCACTCACGTCAGTGGGTGCTTCACCTTAGCTGTTACAATGTAATAAGGGTTCACCAGAGAGGCAGTTTCTGTAAGCTGGGCAATAAAGATGAGGCTAGTAACACCGCCAGAATGTTTCCTTCCTGCCTTCCTTACAGGATTAGCCCTGTAAAGTGAGAAAAAAACAAAATAAGATTTCTTCCAACAACCGGTTCTCCGAGCTGCTTAGAAAGTTAACAACCGGTTCTCCTGAATAGGTGCGAACTGGCTGAATCCCACCACTGGATGGCGCTGAAAAAAGTGACTTAGGACCATTTTTGACAGTTACAAACTTTGTAGCATCCCCGTGATCGTGCGATCAAAATTCAGACGCTTAGCAATTGGTTCATACTTATGACTGTTGGTGTCTCCCAAGGTCATGTAATCCACCCTTTGCAACCTTTGGACAAGCAGTGTTTATTTCCAGTGAGACCGGTCTATCAGGGCAACCTGGTCTACCTAATTATGGGACAGAGCATACTGCTTCCACTTAGATCTATACTAGTCTCCCTTTATATTTTTGTCAGTAAGCATAAATTCAACACAAAAATACTCTGGACAAGCAATGGGGGAATACTCAAAGCAATACTCAATGGGGGAAGTCAGATTCACTTAACAACTGGGTTACTAACTTATTGTTGTGCCCAAGTAGATATTATCAGACACAATCAGTTCAAAAACAAACAGACTTTATTAGAACAGCTGAGAATTAACTCATTCTCAGCGTAGTCCAAACTAAATCAAAACAAATTCTTCATAACACAATTCTTCAGCCTTATCACCAACCTTGGTCTAATTAAGCAACCTGCCAAAGGCTTTTCTTGGCAAAAGTTCAGAAGCAGAAGACGCCAACAAGAAATAAATGCAACAAGACAAGAAACAAATCTATCAACGTTGTTTTCCGACAAAGAGCCCAAGAGCCGTTGCTGGTCTTTTAAGCCTTATGGGAGGGGGCAATCATCTCTTGGCCTTACTCCTGAGTCATCCTTTTTGCTTTAGCTGCTCTTGCCTTCTGGCAGCTCTTCACACATGTGCACTAGGAACAGGCTCCTCTTGTTCCTCTGCCTCTCTACTATCAGCCTCTGGAGGCTCCGGAGTCCGTACATCACTCCCCAACGGCCCTGGCCATATCTCTGCCTCCGACGCAGAGCCCTCATCTGGGCCTTCCCCAGCCTCCAGGACTGGCCCATGTTCTTCCTCAGCATCATCGCTGTCCAACTCCGCTGCTAGCTCCGCAGGCTGTTGGCGGACCACAACACTTCTTAACTGCAACGATTCACTTAACAACTGTGGGAAGAAAGGTCTTAATATGGAGCAACATTCACTTAAGAAATGTCTACTTAACAACAGAAATTCGGGGCTCAATTGTGGCCATAAGTCAAGGACTACTGTATTGGTCTAGGCCAGGGCCTTCTCTCTTCTTCCTATATGAATGTTCTTTGCACAAAGCTATTGACCTGGTTTATACAACCTGCTGACACAAAATGTACTTTGTTTTGTTGTGTCTTAGCATCCATATCATGTCAACCGACCATTGTGGTTTTAAAACCATGATTTATGACGTAGCCTGTTGTGCAAACCCAGCCAGTTGCATTTATTCAGTGAATCATCGTTGAAGAAAGCCAGGTTATATTCAGTGAACCTGACCCTTATCTGTGCTTTCCCAGCAAGAAAAATCACTCCATTTTTCTAAAAGTTAGCCAAACATTTCTCATAGGTCAAAAGCTTCTCCGCTGCAGGGAGCTTGTTTTATATTAATTTGATTAATTTGATTTTGATTAATTTGATTAATTTGAAACAAAATTTGATTTTGTTTCTTCTATTCATATATATATATATATATATATATATATATATATATATATATATATATATGTAAGTTTTTGTTTATGTAAGTTTTCACGGGTATATATGTGTGTACAGTTAATATCTCAGGTTTCTTCCTGTGTAATTGTAAACATATCCTTAAAAGGGGGATATATATATATATATAGCTTAAAAGGGGGATATATATATATACATATACATATACATACATACATATATATGTTTTCTGAGGTTTTCGCGGGTGTTTGTATGTAGGTCTTTGGTTATTCGGGTTTTCTCCCACGTAAAATTGGAGGCCAAAGACCTACATATATATATGTGAATGAGATTTCACAGAACTAGGGCTGTGGAACAACTTAGCTTACGTAGGTAAAACCTGGCTAGAAAGAATATGCATATATGTGTGTGTGTGTGTGTGTGTGTGTGTGTGTGTGTGTGTGTGTGTATATGTATATATACCAGAGTCTCTGTGGCTTTATAAGAAGAATCTATTTCTTGGTAAATTGTTCTCTGTATAGCATTGCCAGTTGGGTTATTTCTCTCTGAGATAAAAAATAAAGAACTTGGTGGATGATTATATACTCTGATGAGAGATAGGGAGAAAGTGTCTGGCAGACGTCAATGGGGGAAGTTTTTGTCCCACTTGGGACTCTAGAATCAAGGCTCCTCGATCTCAGGGAAGCTTTTTGGAAGGAGTTTTAGGACTGAAAATAGGCCTGGAAGGGAACTTGGAGGCCTTCTAGTCCAGGGGTCAACAACACTTCAGACTTCAGGGACCACTAAATTCATAATTTTAAATCCTGTGGACCACTAATATGATCTGCCTAATGACAGGCTGGGTGGGCGTGGCTAGGTCATCATGTGACTGGGTGGGCGTGGCCAACTCGATGGCCAACTCGATGTCACTCGAGTTGTTAATGTTAAGTAGTTCGGAGAACCGGTAGCAGAAATTTTGAGTAGTTTGGAGAACCGGTAAATACCACCTCTGACTGGCCCCGCCCACATCTGTTCTCTGCTTCCCGAGTCCCAGCTGATTGGGAGGAAATGGGGATTTTGCAGTAACCTTCCCCTGGAGTGGGGAGGGAATGGAGATTTTATAGTATCCTTCCCCTGCCACGCCCACCAAGCCACGCCCACCAAGCCACACCCACAGAACCGGTAGTAAAAAAAATTTGAAACCCACCACTGATTCATTGGTGTCTGTTTAAGAAGTTTAGGATCAACCTTCAATAACATGAAGTGAAATATAGATTGATTGATTTCTTCCTTTGTTTTAATTAAATGTGCAAATTGAGTTTGACGGGTAAAATACTAAAAGCAAATGATTCTGAGTCACATACCGTGCTGTACAAGTATCTTGAAAAAAAATAATAGACTTGTTGGAAGAAATATCCATTTGGTTCAGTTCCAAGTGTAGAGAAAGACACAGGAAACATGGAGGCTGATTGGAAAGATGGTTGATTGATAAACAGGACCACGTGGGTTTGAGGTCCTCGGTAGCTGACAAAATGGAGTTTAGAGTGGGTGGGTTTTTATACCTTCTGGATTCCTATGGGGTCATGTAGGGGTCATAGCTGACTCTATAGGCAAAAGAAGAAATGCAAATCGTGGGTGTTTGTCTGAGCTAATTTTGTCAACCTTTTGTTTGTTGCTTATCTGGAGTTTCTGTCTGACCGAGTCTTTTTTTTTTTTTTTTTAATTTGATTTATATGCCGCCCTTCTCCGGAGACTCAGGGCGGCTTACAATGCGCTAAGCAATAGCCTTCATCCTTTTGTATATTTATACAAACTCAGCTTATTGCCCCCACAACTGGGTCCTCAATTTACCTACCTTAGAAAGGATGGACAGCTGAGTCAACCTTGAGCCTGGCGAGATTCGAACCTCCAGTAATTGCAGGCAGCTGGTCTTAATAAGTAATCCATTCTTTCTGAATGGATTACCAAATCTGCATTTCTAAAAACTGGCCTCCTCAGTTTCTGCTCGGGGCAAGGAAATGGGGGGAGGTTTCATAGATTTTTTAAATTTCTCCTTCAGGGGAAATATTTTATCCTGCCTTTTTAATATTTCTCAAAATATTTCATTCTTCGGGGGGAGGGGGGTTGCTAACTTTCTACAGACTCTGTTCAGTTACTTGTGTTACTCGAAATGAAATCCATGAGATAGTTTTGGTTCCCCCCTTTTAATCACAATTCCTTTCCTACCTTCAAGTTTCTAGCTCATGCCGATACAGGAAAAATGTAAAATGTAAGGAAGTAATATTGGGGGGGAAATGGGTAGATCATTTAAAGTCCAGATGGCTTTATTGTAGTCCAGTGTTTCTCAACTTTGACCCCTTGAAGATGGGTGGACTTCAACCTCCAGAATTCCCCAGCCAGCAAACACTGTTCTAGTCTAAATGGTTCCAAGATTCCCTTAGAACTCAGGGGTGTCAAACTCAAGGCAGGGGTGAAATCCAGCAGGTTCTGACAGGTTCTGGAGAACCGGTAGCGGAAATTTTGAGTAGTTTGGCGAACCGGTAGCATAAATTTTGAGTAGTTCAGAGAACTGGCAAATACCACCTCTGGCTGGCCTCAGAGTGGGGTGGGAATGGAGATTTTGCAGTATCCTTCCCCTACCACACCCACCAAGCCATGCCCACAGAACCAGTAGTAAAAAAAGACTTTGGGGTGCTTAGATCTGGTCTGCGAGGCTGCCCTGGAAACAACAAAGGACTGGTCTGCAGTGCCTCTGCCAGTGAAAACGGAACTCGGGAGGGCCATGTGCAGCCCTCCCGAGCTCCGTTTTCTCTGGCAGAGTGTTGCAGGAGGCCGTCGCAGCAGAAAACGGAGCTTGGGAGCCTGTTTTTGCTGGGAGAACACTTGGGCCACCACAGGCACCCCCGACATAAGTGATGTCAACCTAGCAATGCCCACTCTGGCCACATGCCCTCCGCCCCCCCCCCAAAGTCAAACACAACCCTGATGGAGCCCTCAATGAAATTGAGTTTGACACCCCTGCCTTAGGTGAATTGAAAGTTATCCAAATAACTTGAATCAACAGGCTTCTCCAGTGGTGAAATGTAAAATTTGTTACTACCGGTTCTGTGGGCGTGGCTTGGTGGTGGGGGTAATATGACTGAGTGGGCATGGCCAATTTTTTTTTTTACTTTTAAAACCATTTTTTCTACAACCTCTTCGGCTTTTTTTTTTCTTAAGCCTCTGACGATCCCAGTTGACTTGCCTGATCGGCGGAGGCTTTTTTTCCTTTTAAAAACATTTTTTCTATAACCAAGAGGTTGTAGAAAAAATGCTTTTAAAAGCCTCTGATGATCCCAGCTGAGCCGCGCGATCATCAAGGCTTTTTTGTTTACTTTTAAAAGCATTTTTTCGGCCCAAGAGGTTGTAGAAAAAATGCTTTTAAAAATTAAAAAAAAGCCTCTGATGATTGCGCGGCTCAGCTGGGCAATGTGGGGGGCAGGGATTTTTGCTCCCGGTTCTCCGAACCACCCGCCTCCATCGCTACCGGATCATGCGATCCGGTCCGAACCGGGAGCATTTCACCCCTGGGCTTCTCCCTTTCAAAGTGACAAGTACTACTGCACAATACAGCTATAAAACACAATATTGTTGTTTTTTAAGAAAGCAAAATGAAAAATGATTTTTAAACATCGAAATGTCTAAATTATGTCCAAATTCTATTCTGTAATTCGGTCTATTTTATAAACATGCATCCGGTTTTTGTTTTTTAAAAACATGATTTTATTTTCGCACCGTGCTATCCCGTGCGCCAAGGAGATTTCAACAGAATAGTAGTCTCAAATTCAGATCCTGAGGCTAAAATTGATTTTTTTTAAAAAAAAAAAATTCCTGGCAACAAAGGGAAAGATTTGGCCTCACATAGTGGGAAATGTAGCAAGTATAGTTGATTTAACCGCTTTGACATTTTGAGTGTCCAAGAACTGTTTTTTTCCCCCAACAGCCCAGGATGGAGATATACAGATCTTCCAAAAATGCTGTTATTTGTCTTCCCATTTTGACAGGACAAGTTTCAATCTCGCTAATTTACTCTTGCATAATCCCTAACTTTTAAAAAAAAATGTTACACTAAACAGTGGCAGAATGGGGACTGCAATTAGAAGCAGAAGATGGCTAAAAGATGACTTCCAGTTGTTCTAAATTCCTAAAAAAACTTCTTTGCAGAAGCAACTTTTCCTTTCTTCTACGATCGTTTCAGGAAGCGCTGGAGAAGACAACAGGGTATCTGGAAAAAAATGCAGCACTGCTAGAGCAGAACTGACTATTGAAATGAAAGAACCTCAAAGCAAGAGTATTCCAATATTTGAGGGGCTGCCACAAAGAAGAGAGGGGTCAACTTATTCTCCAAAGCACCATAAGACAGGACAAGAAACAAGGGGTGGAAACTATTCAAGGAGAGAAGCAACCTGGAATTGAGGAAAAACTTCCCAACAGTGAGAACAATTAACCAGTGGAACAGCTTACTCTCAGAAGTTGTGGGTGCTTCATCACTGGAGGCTTTCAAGAAGAGACTGGACAACAATTTGTCTGAAATAGTATAGGGCCATGATGGCGAATCTTTGGCACGCGTGCCACAGGTGGCATGTGGAGACATATCGGTGGGCATGCAAGCTCAGCTCCAGCGCACATGTGCGCGCCGTCCAGCTGATTTTCAGGCCTTCTGTGCCCACCGGAAGTAGGGACACAGGCTGTTTCCTGCCTCTGAAAGGCCTCGGGGGGGGGGAGGCCTGTTTTTCATTCTCCCCAGGCTGCAGAGCTTTTCTAGGACCTTGGGTAGGGCAAAAACGGCCTCCCCCCCTCCCCGGAGGCCTTCTGGAAGCCAGAAACAGCCCATTTGCCAACTTCTGGTGGGACTGGAAGGCCCGTTTTTCTCTCTCTCCCCAGGCTCCAGAGCCTTTCTAGGAGCCTGGTGAGGATGAAAACTTGCCTTCCCAACCCCCCTGGAGGCCCTCAGGAGGCTGGAAACGCCCTGTTTGCCAACTTCCAGTGGGACCTAAAGCCTCTGGAACCTGGGGAGGGTGAAAAATGGGCCCACTATGCCATTGCGTGCCAAAAGCGGGTGGGGAGCACGCAGGGGGCGGGGCGCATAGAATTATGAGTGTGGGCACACACACGAATGACCCCACCATGCTCTCCCCCACACTTTTGGCACGCAATGGCAAAAAGGTTAGCCATCACTGGTATAGGGTCTCCTGCTTGAGCAAGAGGTTGAACTCGAAGTCCTCCAAGATCCCTTCCAGCTCTATTCTGATTGAAGAGGATTCCTGTCATTTCTTTAGGCTTCTCTAGGATTTGGACTAGCATGGATTTATTTTGAGGTAAAAGCTCCAAATCTTCTCTTCAGAGGAATTGGTGATGGCATTCTTTTATGGTCCTAATAGAGTGTTTGCCTTGACCTATGAAGATCTTTTGAGCTTCCAGACAGCTTCTTCCCACCATTGGTCGTTACTTGGTACACAGCTGCTTCATTAAGTAGGATAGATAAAGAAAGTGGTCCTTTGTGGATAATTTTACCAACATGTTTCTTGTAACTCAGATAATCATCTATTACAGCTGCAAGACAGAGTAATGAAACAGAGTTCAAGTTTGGGTGGATCATCTGGTGGTTGGCCAAGAGGCCCAAAGACAAGTGGGTGGATAAAATAATATTTTCTCCAACGGTAACCCTTTCGAAATGTACTCCGTTTGCCTAATTCCCTTAAGTTGAGATGAAAATGCAAAAACTCTTCCAACTGCCAAGAGTTTCTCAATGTTTATTCCAGTCGTGTTTCCTGCCAGGCATCACGGCTACAGTTCCTACAATGAAGAATAAAATTCCATTCTACTTTTTCACACTGTGTTGTAGCAGACGTGAAGAAGTCCTACAAATCTCAGAGAGATCCCATATGAGATATTGCTCAACAAGACAGGAAGAAAGAAAGAAAGGTTTAGCATCGATAGATGTTTTTCAGTACATGAGGGGCTTTCAAAAAAAATAGGGAGTCAACTATTCTCCAAAATATTTGAGTCTAGGACATAAAATACTTGAGTCTAGGACATAAAATACTTGAGTCTAGCCCACTGTAACAACATTGCCAAAAAGGCATTAAGAGTTGTTAACCTAATCTTGCATAGCTTCTTCTCTGGTAATGTTGTACTACTAACTAGAGCATACAAAACATTTGCTAGACCAATTCTCGAATACAGCTCATCTGTCTGGAATCCGCACTGCATATCGGACATAAATACAATCAAGAGAGTCCAGAGATATTTTACGAGAAGAGTCCTCCACTCCTCTACCCACAATAAAATACCTTAGACTCCAAATTTTGGGCTTAGGCAACTTAGAACTACGCCGACTTCAATCTGACCTAAGCATAGTACATTGTTGTGACTCCGACCCCCGTGCTCGTATTATCAGAGGTAGAAATCTTCGAAAGTGAAGGAGAGGAGTTGGCAAGGCCTCCCTCTCCAGGACCCTCCTCTCTGGCAATGCCTCAGGTGTCCTCTGAAGGCCAAGAGATAGGCCAGGAGCCAGGCACTTCCGAGCAGCTGCAGTTAGATAGCGATGGAGATGAGTCTTGGCTGGATCCCCGACAGCATTGGAAAGATAAGGGCGCGTAGAGGTGTGCCAGAGATTAAGATGAGTCACTGGACCACACCCCACCGGGGATAAAAGGGGGTGTGGTTGCCATTCAGGCCTTGTGACGGACAAAACTGAAAAGCTAGCAAGTCATACTGTGTTTCGGGAACTTTGTTATATGCCCTCCTTGGATTTATTATGGACTGAACTTGACAATTCTTTGGCTTTGTGGACTTGTTTTGGTGTCTCGGACGGAGGAGAAAAACCTCCCTTTGTGAGTAAAGTCTTTGGCAGGCAGCTACTGGGTTGCTGCCAATTCTGTTATCTCAAAGGAATTCCTGACTGCTGGTTTTATTAACTCCTGGTTTGTGTGTGTGTGTGTGAGACGGGGACAGAACATACATAAAATTATCTGCCACAATTTCCTTCCTGTCAATGACTACTTCAGCTTCAACCACAACAATACACGAGCAAATAATAGATACAAACTCAAGGTAAACCGCTCCAAACTCGATTGCAGAAAATATGACTTCAGCAACAGAGTGGTCAATGCCTGGAATGCACTACCTGACTCCGTAGTTTCTTCCCCAAACCCCCAAAACTTTAACCTTAAACTGTCTACTGTTGACCTCACCCCATTCCTAAGAGGTCTGTAAGGGGCGTCCCTCTCCTAATATTCCTTTTTACTTACTCTTTTCATGTATTCAAATTATGTTTATACTTTTACCTGTTATCTTATATATGCTTGACAAATAAACTTATGATGATGATGAAGATGTAATGGGTGGAAGCTCGTTAAAGAGAGATCCAACCTACAACTAAGGAAACATTTCTTGACAGTGAGAACAATCAATCAATGGAATAGCTTGCCTTCCAGAATTGTAGGTGCTCCATTGCTGAAGGCTTGGACCAGGATAGTGGACGATTTCCTACCTAGAGTAAGGGGCTGAACCATGGGTGAAATTAAAAAATTTCCCCTACCGGTTCTGTGGGCGTGGCTTGTTTGGGGGAGGTCATGTGACTGGGTGGGCGTGGCCAACTCGACATCACTCACACCGAGGGGCTCCTCACCGGCCCCTCCCCTCCCAGCCACTCCTTGTCGCGAGTGGCAGGAAAATGGGGAGGGGAACATTCCTGCCTACCATCCTTCCCTCAGTCTGTGCTGAGACTGAGGAATGAATGTCAGGCAGGAAAATCCCCTTCCCCATTTTCCTGCCTTTCACAAAAATGGCTCCATTCCAGATGCTCCCCGTCCCCTGTGCCCCTCCCTCCTGGGGACTACCTTAAAAGGGACAGGCTGCAGCAGCTCTGTTGTGAATGGAGGGAGAAAAGTTAGCATTCTCTCTGCTGCATTTAACATTGAATTCTGTGGACTATCAAGTGGCCGGAAGAAGTGAGTGTCAACCGGCTGGGGGTTGGTGCGGCCAAGGAGGGGTAATTACTACTGGTTCGGTGAACTGATGCCCATAATCCCTAGCGATTCGCCCGAACCGGTCCAAATCAGTAGGATTTCACCCCTGGGTTGGACTAGAAGAGACTCCTTCTAGCCTAATGGTTCTATGGTTTTAGAGCCAAACTGCAGAAGATAGTAGCTCTTATTTGCAAGATGCTGGTGACCAGTAGATGGCAGCAAAGGAATAGAATTGTGTGAAATTCTTTGCTGCCATCTAATGGCCATCCAAAGAGTCACAAGTAAGCGATGTGAGTCCTTCATGTTCAGAGTCATAAGATTTCATGATGGACTATCTAAAAAATCTCTTCATCATATAGAATTAAATTACTATGTGCTTTTTATGGATACGCTACAGAGGATCAATGGCTTTCTAACCTAGTCATACTTTATCAACAACTGTATTTTTTCTCTTTCGGAAACCCTATAAATTTCTCCAATGAAATAGTTGAACCAAACAAGAGACATTTTTCAATGAAAGAATATCTCCTTAAAAATAAAATAAAATCATATCTGAAAGATGAAAAACACTAAAATATATATGTGTGTCTGTGTCTGAGTGTAAATTTCCTGTAATATAATGAGAAAAGTTTTTTTTCCACATTCAGGTAAGTCCATTGATTATGAACAAAAGTCTTATTATGTTTATTATATTTCTTGCTTGTCTATGAATCAAATCCTTAGAACAAATTTAAGAGTATATTATTAATCGTGTCTCTTATGTCTATTATTAGAAAGACTGCTACATTTTATATTATAATCTATTCATCACTGGGGTATAGATTCTTTTTTTTAAACATTCTATCCCCTTAATTAAGTGCTTTGCTCGCCTTCCTTTATCTGTTGCCTATGACAGCTAACGAAATGTGATCCTAAGAAAATCAGTCAAGTGAATACCAAGAAATTTATAAATTTGATTTGCAAATAGCAACTTCGGAGGAAGTATGAGGCTCCAACCCCTGAGTGGGACAAAATAAGCATGAATGTTTGAATGCTTAGTTGTAATTTTGCTGGAAAAAGTTATTGCCTTCAACCTTCCAGGCATGTGCTAATAATGTGGTACTCTTGAGATTTTCCAGCACCTCATGTTCCATAAAGGATGCAAATTCCACCCACACAAAACTTAATTAAGATGAGACGGCGCAAGACCGTGCTCTGAAGTGTTCATAGAGTTAGCAAGGAAGTCTTCAATGTGGTTAAATGTTAAATTCTGAACAGTTTAGAATTGTAACTGATTTGGCCCTTTTTAAAAAATAGTCCTCACTGTCATATATTTTTATTTATAAGGATAATCATTATGGCAGATTCCATGATATGCTAATGACAGTTGTTTCGGTGTTGTGTTGAAGCGTGACGCATCACTGCTTTGGTTTCTCCCAATTTTCTATTTCAGCCCCGTTTCTTCCCAAACTTCCACTAGGCCTGTTTTTCGCCCTCTGCGAGTGTCCGCGAGCCTCCTTGAGCCTCTGCGCGCACCCTGCACTTACCCGCATCCAAAACGGGCTGCATGGGGACTCCTGGGAGGGGCGGGTTGGGGTGGGAGCCAGGAGTGGGATTTGGGGGTTCTGCCGAACCCCTGCGAACCTCCAGAAGCCCACCCCTGGATTGATCCTATCGACACTTTATCAATTATTGGTTTGTCTGAAAGGGAGACAAAAACGTCTGTTTCATATTTCATCGGGCAATGTTTATTCCTCACTTAATAACAAAGAAAACTTTTGCTTATAAAGCGGGAATTCCAAAAACTTCCAAATCCTCTTCCTGAACGCGTAAGTGTTTCCATATTTTGTTGATGACACAGATTAGGTCTACCCTAGGTTGCTTGAGAAATTGCTACATTTTAATTTTATTATTTATGTGTTCCAAATATTTTTTTTCCTGTTGCCTTTTGAGACATCTGATCAAGCCAAGCAGAAAAACATGCAAGGATTAAGATAAAATAAAATGGATGTTCCACTTACTTAAAAGCAGAGTAGATCAGCCGATTTCACAAGAGCCTTGCGGGGAAAAAAAACATTCTGAAGCTGTGGGACCTACAAGGCATCCGCCATCTTGCCTGGTTTGAAACATGCACACCACAACTCTGGATGGAATTTTGTTTACAGCTGCACAGATATTTGAGGTACTGTCTGGTTCTAGAATCTAGATCTAGAAATCTGTGTTACTTGGGCTGCTAACTCCCACCCCTTTTTTTTTGTGACGGGCCCTCGTGTACTGAAAGACAGCTATCAATGCTCAAATCTAGCCCAGTCTTTAGGATAGGGTAGGGTAGGGTAGGGTAGGGTAGGACAGGACAGGACAGGACAGGACAGGACAGGATAGGATAACAAAACAGAACAGAGCAGAGCAGAACAGAACAGAACAGAACAGAACAGAATAGAATAACAGAGTTGGAAGGGACCTTAGAGGTCTTCTAGTCCAACCCCCTGCTCAGGCAGGAAACCTTATATCATTTCAGACAAATGGTTGTCCAGTTGCTTCTTAAAAACGTCCAGTGTTCCAGAAGCTTCATATCACACGACAAATCACATACCAAATTCAATAGTAGTAACTTCTTCCAAGAAAATTCATCCTGGAAGAATGTTCAAAATTCTCATCAAATTTCAAGGCAGAATATTTTCTGCATACCCAGAAAAATTTAGCTCCTTGCTGCACTTTCAGATCAGGGGTGGGTTCTACTTACCTTTACTACCGGTTCGCAATGGGGCCGCGCACACGCGATTGCTTTGCTCACGCACGCTCTTTGCCCCGACATTCTGATGACGTCGGGGTCAGTGGGCGGAGCCTTCCGTCAGTTTTACTACCGGTTCTATAGAACCGGGGGCAACCCACCGGTTCTGTTTCAGATCAGAAAGGCAAGGAGGAGAGATCATCCTGAAGAAGGTGGTGTATGGACTACGTGGTCTCTACAAGTTGGCACCAACTTTGATGGGCATAATCACTTGCTGAAATTTTTCTGAATTCTTTGGGTAAGCAAAGGGGAGAATTCCAAGACTGTTTCTGCAAAGCAGGGGGTAGGATTTGTTAACTGTTACCTTCCTGTTGAAGTGCGGAAGTGGCTTCCTTTTCTGTAAAATGCTTTGCTGCCTTCTTGAGGATTTTGTTATAATAGAAGAACTCAGTGGTGAAATCTGAACCGGTTTGCTACCGGTTTGCTGGCCGTGCATACATGTTGTGCGCCAAGCACGCGCTGTGCATGCGTGCACATGCGCAATTCACACCAAATATGTGCACAGTACACACCAAAAGGAGGCATGGGAAGATAAGTAGAACAGTGAGGGGGTGGGGAAATCAGCTGTGGCGCACAATCTTGGGAACCTTTTTAAAATGGAATTTTAATGGAATAAAATGGAAATTTAATTTGGAATGAGCTCCCCCCCGGAGATACGGAGGATCCCGGATTTACGCACCTTCCACCGCGCCCTCAAGACCTTTTTATTCCAACAGGCTGGCCTGGCCTAACTTTCCCTTTTAAATGGTATATGAGAAATTTTAAATTTGTTTTAAATATGGGGATGTTTTTTAATTCGTCTTGGGCCAAATTGTTTAAAACGTTTTTATACTGTTTTAAATTTTATAATCTGTGTGTTTTATCTTTTTGGCTGTTCACCGCCCTGAGTCCTTCGGGAATAGGACGGTATATAAATCTAATAAAATAAAATAAAATAAATGAATAAAAAACTTTTTAAAAGCATTTTTTACTACTGGTTCAGGTGAATAAGGTGAATAGGGTGAATTCTATTCTATTTATGCTAAACCATGGTTCCTTCAATCGTGCTTTGTTGAATAACACACAGCTGTAGCTAGACTTCCACAACATGCTAAGTCATAAATTACAGTTTATAACCTAGAAAAATATGTCATTGGGACCTAGTTTATGAGTCCTTATAATCTGTTGAACCAAGTCCAGACAACATTATGATTTAATGGGGCATCTGAACCATTCCAACAGTTGTGTGTTGTGATAGTCCGTATTCTGATGTCATAATGTCAGCTCAAATGCCATGATTGATGTACACAGGAACACAAAGATGTTATTTATTTATTTATTTATCTATCTATCTATCTATCTATCTATCTATCTATCTATCTATCTATCTATCTATCTATCTATCTATCTATCTATCTATCTATCTATCTATCTATCTATTGGTTCGATTTATATGCCACCCTTTTCCGGAGACTCAGGGCGGCTTACAATGCGTTAAGCAATAGCCTTCATACTTTTGTATATACCTGCTTAGTAGGGCTTCCCCCACTCCAGCGATGTTCTTTTTTATACAAAGTCAGTTTATTGCCCCCACAAATCGGGTCCTCATTTTACCTACTAATTGCTGCCTATGTTGTCACCACAGTGTTTCGAATCATGGTTGGAAAAATCTAGCTTCGACCACAAAGCTCCCAGGGTCTCTTTCTCTCAGTCTACTTCACAAAGTTATTGTGAAGTTGAAATTAGAGGGCAATCTCATATATGCTGGTTTTGCTCTCAGGGTAGAAATGGAGTAAGAAATGGAACAAATTATACCTCTCTCACACATACAGTAGGGGCCAAAATTGTGGAAACTTTTTGGGAAACGTGTTATTTTCTAAAACTACCGTATTTTTCGGAGTATAAGACTCACTGGAGTATAAGATGCACCTTAGTTTTTGGGGAGGAAAATAAGAAAAAAGCTGATTGGTGGGTGGATCGGCCTTCCGGAATACCGCCAATCAGCTGTTTCCAGAGGTGAATTTTAGCAACAGGTTTGTTGGTTGTGAGCTCTGTGCCTTGCTTTTTTTTTCTGCCTCTGAAGCTTCTGAAACTCGGTTTCAGAAAAAACTTGTTTTTCTGCCTCTGAAAGCCTCCGAAACAGAGCTTCAGAAAAAAAGGCTTTTTTTCTGAAGCTCTGCTTGGAGGCTTTTTTCCTGAAGCTTCTTTCAGAGGTTTTTATTCTGAAGGACTATCTGTACTCTGTTCAATCTCCTTTCTTTGGTATTGGTATGTAGATTAACCTCTTCCAATCTGTTGGTTATTGTGTCATTCTCCAGATTTGTTAGCATAGTTTGGTTAGAACCTTTACTGATTCTTCTTTTCTTGCTTGCCATATTATTTTAGATAAAAGCCTTTCTGAGGCTTTTTTTCTGAAGCTTCTTTCAGAGGCTTCTTTCAGCCTCTGAAATCTCCGTTTGCGAGGCTGGACGGGGCTACATTCGGAATATAAGACTCACCCAGATTTTCACCTCTTTTTGGGGGGGGGGAAAGGTGTGTCTTATACTCTGAAAAATACGGTAGCTAATAACACCCTTTTTTTGGGAGTAGTGCCATAAAGTTATATATCAATAGAAAGATAATTTAATCAAGAATGTAATGCCATAACTTTTATGAATGATTTGCTATTAGAATAGCAGTTACAGTATAAAGAAGAAAAGTGAAACACGTAGAAAAAACGAGATATACAAAAATGATCACCATGTCAGTTAATACTTAATTGGGTAATGTTTAGCATGAATGACGGCCTTACAATGTCTTCCCATGGAGGGAACCAAGTCTTTTAGTTCTGCAGCTGTTATAATGTGAAACCAAGATTGAATGATTGCTTCTATTAACCGGGTTTTATAGCTGGGTGGCTTCTGACTAACAAGTTTCTTTAGTCAGCTCCATAGATTTTCAATTGGGTTAAGGTCTGGGCTATTCCCAGGCCATTCCAGCAGTGGAATAGGATTATCATGAAACTCCAAAAAAAAAAAAAATGGTGTTATTAGCCATCAAACCTCAAAAATACACTTTCCCCAAAACGTTTCCACAATTTTGGCCACTACTGTACACACACACATATATAAGCTTGGCTGACGTGTAATGACCTGGACACGCTTCTTCAAAGCCAACTCCTTTGAACTTTGTGATGAGTGCATTTTTGATGGGAGCGTCCGTTGAAAAGAAAAATTAGTGGCATTGTTTGTGTCAAAAAATGATTCCTAGTTTCAGAGGAAGGAAAAGCTTATTTTGGAGTTGTTTGGTGTCCTTGTCATCCAGTTAATTGGAGTAATTATACACTTCCCATGGATTTTTAGGAGCGGTGCACCTGGAGTGACACCGAAGTTAGAACTATTATTTCAAGTATATTTGCCAGATTTCTTCCTGTGTTTATTTATTTTATTTTTTTTAGTTAATAGAATGCATACATGTACTCCTGAGTCTATTACCACAGTTGCTAGCAAATGCTATAATTAATAGTAGTACTATTAATCAGTGGTGAAATCCAAAGGGTTTTTTTACTACCGGTTCTGTGGGTGTGGCTTGGTGGGCGTGGCTTGGTGGGCATGGCAGGGGAAGGATACTGCAAAATCTCCGTTCCCACCCCACTCCAGGGGAAGGATACTGCAAAATCCCCATTCCAGTGATGGGTTGCCCCTGGTTCGGACCGATTCTATAGAAACGGTAGTAAAACTGGCAGGAGGCTCCGCCCACTGACCCTGACATCATCAGAAGTGATCCCGTTGCGAACCGGTAGTAAAGGTAAGTAGAACCCATCCCTGCCCCATTCCCTCCCTACTCCTGGAGGAAGGATACTGCAAAATCTCCATTCCCACCCCACTCTGGAGCCAGCCAGAGGTGGTATTTGCCGGTTCACCGAACTACTCAAAATTTCCGCTGCCGGTTCTCTGAACTGCTCAAAATTTCCGCTACCAATTCTCCAAACTGCTCAAAATTTCCGCTACCGGTTCTCTGAACTACTCAAAATTTCCGCTACCAGTTCTCCGAACTGCTCAAAATTTCCGCTACCGGTTCTCCGAATTGCTCAAATTTTCCGCTACCGGTTCTCCAGAACCTGTCAGAACCTGTTGGATTTCAACCCTGCTATTAATTATGAAAATAAGATCTGCCGCCTGGCAGTATAGAAGCTGCATAGGAATTCATAGCCTCTGTGGAAACCATGGACCTGTGTCAATCCTTCAAGGTGGACCTGACCAGGAAACCAAATTTATGGGTTCTAATACTAATTTTTATTACACGTAGTCCTCGACTTACAACAGTTCATTTAGTGACCATTCAAAGTTACAACAGCACTGAAAAAACTGACTTATGACCATTTTTCAGAGTAATGACCTTTCTGGCATCCCCATAATCACATGATCAAAATTCAGATGCTTGGCAACCGGTTCATATTTATGACTGTTGCTGTGTCCTGCGGCCATTGGTTCCCCTTTTGTCACCTTTGGACAAGCAATGGGGAAGCCAGATTCACTTAACAACTAGTAACTTATCCATTATAGTGATTCACTTAACAGCTGTGGCAAGAAAGGTCATAAAATGGGGGCAAAACTCACTTGTCAAATGTCTCACTTACTAACAGAAATTTTGGGCTCGGTTCTGGTGGTAAATCGAGGACTGAACAGTAACGGAACCTTGAATGTCTGAATGCACTCTGCCCTCCTTGCCTTAACTTTCACGAGAACCAGAGTCCGTCAAGTCAGAGATGCTTCATCAAATTACATTCCTGTTTTACACACAGACTTCTTTTATCTGATCGCTGCCTTACGCACAACCAATCCAAACCCTAAAAAGAATTTCACTGCCATACATCAAGGATATCTCAGAAACCACCAACAGACTTCTACAACCACACGGAATCAGCGTAGCACACAAGCCAACTGTTCTGCCCCAGCTACGGACCCCAAAGAACGCAGAACACACTAAGTCCGTTCAAACCTTAGTTTACCGAATAAACCAGTCTTTTACAACAACGGCTGTTAATTAACTGCATTAACAGCCACCAAGAATTCAAAGAATAATAACTGAAAGCTTACTGTGGTTGGCAGAATGCCCAGAAGCAATTTGCAGGAAGCTGATAAGATAAGCAAGACAAGACACGAAGGTATGTGAACGAAGTTGTTCCCTGCAAATTGCTTCAGTCGGCGTTCCTCCTTAAATAGGCTAAGGGAGTGGCCAATTAGTCCCAAGCCTTACTCTTGAGGAGACCTCCTCCTGAGGAGCCACTCCTGCCTTTTGGCAGCTCTGCGCGCCCATGCATCGAGAAGAGGCTCCTCCTCTTCTTCCTCTTCACTTAAAGGAGCTTCTGGAGGTTCTGAAGGCCCCGGCTGAATCCCCACCTCTGGCATCACATCTTCTCCAGCCTCGTCATTGTCTGACTCGAGTGCCAGCTGCACAGGCTGCTGGCGCAGCACCACACCAGCCTCTCGCTGTCTGAATCAGCTACTAGCTGCACAGGCCGTGTACAGGCCACAACACCAACAAAAGCCCTTCAAAACATCCTAAGCAGATCCAAAGACCCAACAATCCCAGAAGGAAAAACAGGAGTCATCTACCACATACAGTGTGAGGACTGCAACAACCACTATGCAGGATGAACAGGCAAAAGACTGGCAGAATGCATCCATGCACGCCAGCTAGCACCAACTAGAAGACATGATGATAGTTCTTCAATTTCACAACGTGTAGACAGGTTTAACCGCAGTTTCAATTGGGAAAATGTGACCATCCTAGACCAAGCCAAGTCCAAAAAGCACCAGGGAATTTCTAGCAGCCTGGCAATCTACCAAACCAGCCATCAATAGACACATAGATATTAACCAGATCTATGCAGGGGGACATGGTGGCTCGGTGGCTAAGACGCTGCGCTTGTCGATTAGAAAGGTTGGCAGCTCGGCAGTTCGAATCCCTAGCGCCGTGTGACGGAGTGAGCTCCCGTTACTTGCCCCCCAGCTTCTGCCAACCTAGCAGTTCGAAAGGACGTAAAAAATGCAAGTAGAAAAATAGGGACCACCTTGGTGGGAAGGTAACAGCATTCCGTGCGCCTTTGGCGTTTAGTCATGCCAGCCACATGACCACGGAATTGTCATTAGACAGCACTGGCTCTTCGGCTTTGAAACGAAGATGAGCACCACCCCCTAGAGTCGGGAATGACTAGCACGTATGTGCAAGGGGAACCTTTAGCTTTTTATAGACCATCAACCAGCCCAAAAGAGAACAAAAAAACTCCAGCACCTCTCCACCAGCAATCAGCACCGAGATCAGCATAGATTAACTCCAAGGTTAACATCAGACCAACAATGAAGCAAACTATACCCCACTCAAGAAACTGCCAAAGAAGCAAACAGCAAACAGGCCAATCAAAGAATCTCTCAAACCATCCTTACCAACACTGACAGACAAGCCACTAGAAGAGGGATCGGCAACCTGAGGCTCTGGAGCCACATGTGGCTCTTTCACCCCTCTGCTGTGGCTCCCTGTCACTCAAAATATGCGTCACAACCGTCAATGTGTGAAACCCATCAGCACACGATTTATTGAGCTTTTCAACCCCCAGTAGGCTAACCATGGATAAATCCAAGAAAAGAAAAGTTTCAGAAGAAAACAGACTTGATGTCAGTCTATTGTCATGGAGAGATCACTCTCTGGCTGACTGATGCCAATCTTCCCTGTAGGGAGATAGGGTATGTTTGATGGACCTATAGGGTTCCTGAAGATCTGACATATGATTAATCAATGCCAGGAATGGGTGGGTGGAGTCTTGACTGTATCACCTCTATGAGCCTTTCCCAATGTGCTGATCCAGGAGATATATTGGTTCACTAAGGGGCTCCAAGAGATGAAGTGCCAGAGGAGATACCTTGGATGATTCCTGCCCTTGGAGAGATGTTTTGAAGGTTGCTGGGTTCATTATATTGCTCTCGTCTGGTTGACTATGTCTGAGTTTCTTTTGGTTTGTTTTGGTTTTTTTTAAATTGCTTTTGTGTTTTGTTCGCCACCCAAAGTTGTTTGGAACTCAATGGCATCAAATTAAATAAATGAAGAAATAATCATTGTATTTTCCCCCCAAAATGGTATTTAGATGCATCTTTAAAGGATCCACTTTTATAAAAGAAAAAAAACAGCATACTTTTTTTTTTCCAGACAGTCTAATGGATGCTTGGAATGTTTTTAAGACACATTCACAGCTGCATTATTGTGTAAGCTTCGTGGAAATGAAGCAATAAAGTTTTGAAAATGAGGCTCAAGAACTTTGAGTGTATGTAAAAGAAAAATGACTGTTATTATATCAAGATTTGGTCTTCTAACTTGGAACTTAGGTTCTGTTTTGCATCTGATATATAATGTTAATCAAGACTCATAAAATGGAAATTATTGGTATATATTGTAAAGTATTGGCCTTTCACCAGGCACAGCCGTTTAGTCTCATTTCTATTATTAGGGACCAGTTTTTTAAATTTAACTTCAGCTTTGTATTTTCAGGTAACTTTACTGTACTCTCTTACATGAGTATCTGAATAGCAAATCTTTCTTTCTTTCTTTCTTTCTTTCTTTCTTTCTTTCTTTCTTTCTTTCTTTCTTCTTTCCTTTCTTTCCCTTCTCTTTCTCTCTTTCCCTCTCCTTCCCTCTCTCCCTCCCTCCCTCTTTCTCTCTCTCTCTCTCTCTCATTTTGTTAAAGATTTGCAGACTTTTTTTGAATAAGGCTGCTATTGTAAAAGCTTTTGTCTCAATTCTTCGTTAAATGCTAAATTTTGGATTGTTAATTAGTATATCAGATTTACATTTCAAAACCTGGAATTAGTAATAAAGGTTTTGTAGGACATAGACAAAGCCTTCATTACAAGGGAGCATTGGAGTCTTAGCTTAATGTGGACTTCCTTTTCCATTAATCGTATTACAAATGCACTATAAATGGAATTAGTTTATATTTAATTTGATGGTAGAAACATTTGTCTTGCTAGGCAACTGCAGGACATTCTGAGCTTAAAAGGAATTGGAATTGAAGACAAGTGCTACTGTATACCGATGTTATATTTATTATTAAGAATTTAAAAACTTTCTCCTTCAGAATTTATTTATAACTGGTAAAATAGTAATAATCAATAATAATAACCTCAATTGGAGTAAGTCAAAAGAACTTTCTTTAAGCTTTATGGAAATCCGTAAAAAATATTGTTTTTCTTGATGTTTTAATTTTTAAAAAATATCTTGGAATAAAATTCCTAAGCAAAATGTGTAGGTGCAAATATTTCACTGTTTACTTCAGATTAATCTTGATCTAAATCAATGGTTTAAAACTCCCAACAAATTAATGGGAAAAGTGAAGGGTAATACAAATGAATATTACATGATTCTTATACACACTTAGAGAAATTCTAGCAGTAATACTTTTAAGGCATTTCAAGCATATTGATAAGGCATTTTATAGGAAAAATCTAATTTACAGTTATATGATCATAGGAATTTTAATTTTCATGACTTTTAGCTTTACCATTGGAGATCTGTTTTGACTTGTACTTCTCTGTGGAATTCAAGGCATCAGGTAAAAATTATAATGGGGCAATTAAACCTCTTGTTTGGCTCAATTTCAGCCATAATTCTGTAGGATTTTTTTTTAACCTCATCATTAAAAGTTTTGAGGCACATTTGAAAGATGTTGGACTGGAACTCCAGTTTTGATTCTTATTCATCTGACAAAGTCACACTTTGGGATAACCTCAGTTTGAAAAGCAAGTTTATTATCAGCCTATCACCAATCACCCTTTTAAACTATCAGAGTTATTATATGAAAAATCAAAGTTCAGAATAGCAGTGCGTTTGGATAAAATAGGTAGTGATTTTACACTGGACCAGTTTAAACCTATTAACATTGAAATGTTTTTAAATCTATAGTTTTCTTTTTACAGACAGATTATTTTAAGGTCAACGTCAATTATTTCCAAAGTGTGCAATAAAGATTTAGAATCCCCATATTAACAAATTTGGGATTAATAGATAATAATCTTAGGTATGTCTCTGTTGAATTTAAAATGAGATCAATCCAACAATTCTTTTTTTTTTTCTTGTTAAAAAGCCTAGCTGTCATCTTCAATATTATGATGGCTATATTTTATGCTGGCCTATGATTAAAATTAATACTTGATTTTATTTTATCCCTTATGCTGGAAGTGTAAAATAATGATGGGGAAAATTATACATGAGAATTTGTATAATGTTTGTTTGGAACCACGAATTGTTCCATTTGAGTTTAATATCCATAGGTTTGCTAATATAGTTTGTGGAAGAGGTGGGCGTGGCAGGGGAGGGATCCTGCAAAATCTCCATTCCCACCCCACTCTGGGACCAGCCAGAGGTGGTATTTGCCGATTCTCCGAACTACTCAAAATTTCTGCTACCGGTTCTCTGAACTGCTCAAAATTTCCGCTACCAGTTCGCCAGAACCTGTCAGAACCTGCTGGATTTCACCCCTGGAACAAACCCTTGATTGACAGAAGAGAAAAAAATGATCAGCATAACTCCCTGTGATCCAAGTTTAGTACTTTGTTTAAAAGCTGTTCTGTTTTATATCTCTCTGTGTGCGATATATATTGTGCATACGCGCATGGATGTATTTGCTCTCTTTTTTGCTTATTTGTTTCTTCCTTATCTGTTTTCTTCTTTTTCCCTTTATTTAAAGCAATGCATTTTTTTTAAAAAAAAAAAAAGAAGAAAGGCTTTTTTTGAACCTGGACAGCAAAATTTCAGATGAGTGAGTTGTTGCATTTGAAGCTCTTCTGTTTCTCCAGAGGGTGTTTCTGAATTTTTGAACTAGTTCTAACTGAGGTGGTGGACCATAAAGGCCTGTGAACCAGTAGTGGGTTGCAAAACCCATTCCTACTGGTTCGCTCGTGCGTGCTTGTGTGCTCACGCTTGCGTGCACTGCTTCAGAAGTGTCCACCGCGGATGGGCAGAGCCTCCCGCCACCGCCGCTACCAGTTCGCCGATCCGGGTAGAACTGGTAGCAACCCACCGCTGCTGTGAACTATTTGTCACAAAAAGGAATGCCATAAAGCGTTGGAGGAATGTGTGTTCTTATTTAATTCATCTATTTCACAGGAAAGAGTGAAAACCTCCAAGTCTTCTCCTGCTTATTCAGTGACAACCTTATCAGTATTATAGATGGTTGAAAAAGCAAAGTCTCTCTCCCTCAGGGACTGTATTTCTGTGTTTCGAGGGGCGGGGATCATGAGGGATCTCTTTGTGGGAATTCTTGGCAGCCACATAAACTCAAGCTAAAAGTCCAGTGATTCTTGGAAGGAAGTTGGGACTATAAATTACATACAACATAAGTAGGTCATGCAGATAAGTCTGTTGTTGTGAAAGGAGGCCTCTCCAGAAGAACGTTTGATGCAACGCATCTGTCGTCCATTGCAACCTCTACCGAATTTTGTGAATCTCACCCACTCATATTATGTCAGTACCACCTACGGCATTATGGGAAATCCTACTTGAATTGTCTGATTCACTGATAGGAAGCTCAACATCTCCTTTCCGTGGCTGGCTTCTTTCTACTTAGCAAGGACTCTGGAATCAAATGGACAAGAGGAAGGTTGTTGGATGGCTGTTATTCTTCGAAGAGGACTAATACATTATAAGAAATTAAGTCAACATTCCATACTATTATTTATGTAGCGTGTGGTGTACATGGACTAGCAATACATATGAACATTTCACAGATCAGTAAAGCACAATAAAATATAAATGTTTTTTTTTAATAATCTATGTTCAAGATCTATGTGACTCGTGACGTCACGTTGCCGTCATGTGACGTTTCACGATGTTTTTCCCATTTGCGGTGCTGAGTGGGCGTGGCCCAGTGGTGAATTCCATTTTTTTTACTACCGGTTCTGTGGGCGTGGCTTGGTGGGCGTGGTGTGGCTTGGTGGAGGTGGCAGGGGAAGGATACTGCAAAATCTCCATTCCCACCCCACTCCAGGGGAAGGATACTGCAAAATCCCCATTCCCTCCTCACTCTTGGGGGAAGGATATTGCGAAATCTCCATTCCCACCCCACTCTGGGGCCAGCCAGAAGTGGTATTTGCCGGTTCTCTGAACTACTCAAAATTTCCGCTACCGGTTCTCCAGAACCTGTCAGAACCTGCTGGATTTCACCCCTGACATGGCCTATGTGTGATGCATCTGGCCCGCAGGCCACCAGTGTGACATTCCTGGTCTAGGCCATCTAACCATTGAAGAGCAGATACTGGACTGATACATTCCGTCAGCTTAGCTGGATGTGGGAACCTGCAGTCACACTGAGGGGAGGATAGTAGGCCCCATGTATACAGGCGTGTGAGATGCGAATCCTATTCAGGATTTTCTGTTGCTGGCCTGTTAGTTCAAAACCTGCCACCCTTTTTTGTGGGGTCATTGATATATCTTCCTATAATTGGGTGTTCATCCATCGCATACAAAGAAAATCAATATAAAATGTTTTATAGATGGCATATGCCCCCGGAAAAATTAGCAAAAATGTTTAAAGATAAATCAGCCAAGTGTTAGAAATGTCATCAGGCACCAGGATCCTATTATCATATGTGGTGGACATGCCAAGAAGCTATAAATTACTGGAGTAAAATTAAGATATGGTTAGAAGAAATGATTCAACAAATATTGACTTAAAACCTGAGCTATTCCTATTGGGTATCCTTCCAGAGAAAATTAATGAAGAAAATATATATTAGACATGTAATACAGGAGTGGGTTCTAAATTTTTTTACTACCGGTTCTGTGGGCGTGGCTTATTTTGTAGGCGTGGCTTGGTGGGGGGGTAATGTGACTGGGTGGGCGTGGCCAACTTTTTTTTTAACTTTTAAAAGCATTTTTTCTACAACCTTAAGAGGTTGCAGAAAAAAATGCTTTTAAAAGCCTCTGACGATCCCAGCTGAGCTGCGTGATCATCAGAGGCTTTTTTTTTTTTACTTTTAAAAGCATTTTTTCAACCAAAGAGGTTTTAGAAAAAATGCTTTTAAAAGTAAAA
This sequence comes from Pantherophis guttatus, assembly GCF_059756535.1. Classification (NCBI taxonomy): domain Eukaryota; kingdom Metazoa; phylum Chordata; class Lepidosauria; order Squamata; family Colubridae; genus Pantherophis; species Pantherophis guttatus. The sequence goes on along the minus strand of NC_142070.1, from coordinate 72,159,105 downwards.
AAAAAAAGCCTCTGATGAGGTGGGCGGGGTAAGTGAACGGTGACTGGGCCGGGAACCAGTTCAGGGGAGTGGCCAGCCCGGTTCTCCGAACTACTACAAATTTATTACCGGTTCTTGCGGACCAGTGCGAACCAGGAACAACCCACCACTGATGTAATAACTGCAGCAAGGATAGTATTTGCACAAAGATGGAAAGCGGAGAAAATCCCTTCGGAAGGGGAAGTGATTAAAAAAAATTTAGACTGCAGAAATGAATAGATTAACTTTGAAAATCAAAGAAAGAGAAGACCCAGAATACTTTAAAATATGGGGACAATTCTATCGTTGGTTAGAAAATAGATATAGATAAATGATGGAATTTTCCTTGGATTTTTTTTTTTTTAATTTGATTTATATGCCGCCCTTCTCCGGAGACTCAGGGCGGCTTACAATGTGCTCAGCAATAGCCTTCATCCTTTTGTATATTTATACAAAGTCAGCTTATTGCCCCCACAAACTGGGTCCTCAATTTACCTACCTTAGAAAGGATGGGAGGCTGAGTCAACCTTGAGTCTGGCGAGATTCGAACCTGCAGTAATTGCAGGCAGCTGGTCTTAATAACAGGGTGCTTTAGACCACTGTACTACCAAGGCTCTTGGATTTGAGTCTTCTTGCTGATAAATGAAGAAGATCTCCATGCACCGTTAGGAGTGAATTGTTCATAATTTTTCTGCATCTCTCACTAGTGCTTATCTTGCCTCCGTAAAGCTGGTGGTGCTATCTGGCTCTGAACTGGAAGCCAGCAAATTAGAATGGTTTTAATACATCTGCTTGTAATCCTCATGGTGTCATTGAGTCTGGCGTCTAACTTACCGGTAGTAGCATGGTAGCTGCTAAGCCAAACAGGGGCATAGTATTCAACATTCCATGAAATCTATTAAATAAAAATATGGAGTGGGGGGGAAAATCTTTTGTTCAATGTGCAGAGTACAGTAGTGAGACCTTATACAGTTTTTAACAGGACCTAAAAAGGTACTATAATAGTTGCCTCCTGAACTTTAGAAGAGCTTTTTTAACCAGAGATCATAATACACTGAAAATGTCTACCTTTAGAACGGAATAGAATAGAATTCTTTATTGGCCAAGTGTGATTGGACACACAAGGAATTTGTCTTGGTGCATACGCTCTCAGAGTACATAAAAAGGAAAGATACGTTCATCAAGAATCATAAGGTACAACACTTAATGATAGTCATAGGGTACAAATAAGCAATCAGGAAACAATATCAGTATAAATCGTATGGATACGAGCAACAAAATTACAGTCATACAGTCATAAGTGGAAGGAGATGGATGGTGGGAACGATGAGAAGATTAATAGTAGTGCATAATAGTTTAGCAGATGGCATTGAAGTGTTCTACTCTATGAGGAACTCAATGGCCACGAAGGCAGTGGTGAAATCCAATTTTTTTTACTACCGGTTCTGTGGGCGTGGCTTGGTGGGCGTGGTGTGGCTTGGTGGGTGTGGTGTGGCTTGGTGGGCATGGCTTGGTGGGTGTGGCATGGGAAAGATGCTGCAAAATCTCCATTCCCACCCCACTCCTGGGAGAAGGATATTGCAAAATCTCTGTTCCCCCCCCGCCCCCCTCTGGGGCCAGCCAGAGGTGGTATTTGCCGGTTCTCCGAACTGTTCAAAATTTCCGCTACCGGTTCTCCAGAACCTGTCAGTAACTGCTGGATTTCACCCCTGCACAAAGGTAATGCAAATGTATAACTATAATATTAAGGTAAAGTTAGGTTACGTTAAGTTAGATTGATCCAATAAGAGACTTCTGGTATGGTCACCACAATGTAAAAAAGATGTTGAGAGCAGTGGTGGAATCCAAATTTTTTTACTACCGGTTCTGTGGGCGTGGCTTGGTGGGTGTGGCAGGCGAAAGATACTGCAAAATTCCTATTCTTCCTCCCCCCCTTCCTGGAGGAAGGATATTGCAAAATTTCTATTCCCACCCAACTCTGAGGCCAGCCAGAGATGATATTTGCTGGTTCTCCAAACTACTCCAAATTTCCCCTACCGGTTCTCCAGAACCTGTCAAAACCTGCTGAATAGCACCCCTGGTTAAGATTCTAGAAAGGGTGCAGGGAAGAGCAACAAAGATGATTAGGGGACTGGAGCAGGGGTGGGTTCTAAATTTTTTTACTACCGGTTCTGTGGGTGTGGCTTATTTTGTGGGTGTGGCTTGGAGGTCATGTGACTAGGTGGGCGTGGCTAGCTGGTCAGAGTCATTTCTGGTAGGTCCTCGCACTTACGACCAGTTCTCGCACTTACGACCCAACTCATTTGTTTGCTTTTAACACTGATGAGCTGTAGGACGGCCCTTTGAAGCCCCGCGGCAAGAGTTTAAACAGTTTTTTCCCTCTAGGCATCAGCTGGGACTCAGGAGGCAGCAATAGATTGGGGGTGGGACCAAATAAAAGATAAGAATAACGTGGGTGGGGGGGAGGGCGGGGGGGAGAACCATTTCGGTGACATCATATCGTCCCCGCTATCAGCTCGGCCGAACCGGACCGAACCGGGAGGAACCCACCACTGAACTGGAGGCTAAAACATATAAGGAATGGTTGCAGGAACTGGGTATGTCTAGTTTAATGAAGAGAAGGAATAGGGGTGACATGATAGCAGTCTTCCAATATCTCAGGGGTTGCCACAAAGAAGAAGGAGTCAAACTATTCTCCAAAGTACCTCAAGTCAATGGATGGAAACTAATCAAGCAGAGACGCAACCTAGAACTAAGGAGAAATTTCCTGACAGTTAGTCACTGGAACAACTTGCCTCTAGAAGTTGTGAATGCTCCAATACTGGAAGGTTTTAAGAAAAGATTGGACAACTGTTTCTCTGAAACGGCATAGGGTTTCCTGCCTGAGTAGGGGGTTGGACTAGAAGACCTCCAAGGTCCCTTCCAACTCTGTTATTCTGTTATGTTCAAGGGAGCTTTTGATACAGTAAGTAAGTATCTCTGTACATTTAATTTTGATTTCTCTATTCGGAACTATTTTCCAAGTCCTGATTTGTTAGTGATGAGTTGGAGACAATCCGAATCCATATATTTTGATGTCCAAGAATTTATAGGCTTATGTAGACAAATGATTTCAACAAGTTGGCTATCTTTTTTTTTTTTTTTAATGTATCCTTTTCCAGCAATCAAGCTACACTGGTTGTTGTACAATAAATAAATCATAGTTATTGCAGAAATAAAATAATTGAAACCGAATATATTTTTGTTTATTGCGCTTGAGTTTATTATTTGGTCGAGGGGAAAATAAAGAACAATAAATAAAGGATGAGTTTACACAGACAAACCCCATTTTTAGCCTACTAAATTAGTCTTACACATATGTTCATAATATAGCATGTATTTATTTGTTTAAATTTAAGCCAGTTTCCCTGGCAGGAAAAAAAATGGAAAATTAAACATAAAAAATGCTTAAGCAGATCAGATTCCTCAACGGTTCTCCAGCGGAGACTCCCAGTGAGAGAAAATGTGTTTAAACATAGAAAAAGATATCATTTCTCAGACAGCTTTGTAACCGATAGAGACGGATTATCCTTTGGTCCTTCTATCGTTATTGTCACTACATTATTTCACAATCGTACGAACAAGGCAGGATCCATTTCCTTTGTCCTCTTGTTGGCTTCCACACTTGTACAAAAGAAGACAAGACCTCACAAGAAAATTTCCAGACAAAATTAAATGAGGCCTAATGGGAGAAAAATGCATCATTTTTTAATATTATGTAAAAAAAAAAAAAAAACTGATTACCAACCATTAGTTGAATATCTTAACTTCTCCCTGAGAAGGCATTTAAGTGTTAAATAGTTTTGTGTAACTGGATAATTTCAATTTTGACTGAATAAGAGCCTTGGTAGTACAGTGGTCTAAGGCGCACTGTTATTAAGACCAGCTGCCTGCAATTATTGCAGGTTCGAATCTCGCCAAGGCTCAAGGTTGACTCAGCCTTCCATCCTTTCTAAGGTAGGTAAAATGAGGACCCAGATTGTGGGGGCAGTAAGCTGACTTTGTATAAATATACAAAAGAATGAAGGCTATTGCTTAGCGCATTGTAAGCCACCCTGAGTCTCCGGAGAAGGGCGGCATATAAATCAAATTAAAAAAATAAATAAATAATCATATATTAATTTTAAAATATTGAATATATTCCAGTGGTGGGTTTCAAATTTTTTTTACTACCGGTTCTGTGGGTGTGGCTTGGTGGGTGTGGCATGGCTTGGTGGGCATGGCTTGGTGGGAATGGCAGGAGAAGGATACTGTAAAATCTCCATTCCCACCCCACTCCAGGGGAAGGATACTGCAAAATCCCCATTTCCTCCTGATCAGCTGGGACTCGGGAGGCAGAGAATAGATGGGGGGTGGGGCCAGTCAGAATTTTTACTACCGGTTCTCTGAACTACTCAAAATTTCCGCTACCGGTTCTCCAGAACTGGTCAGAACCTTCTGAAACCCACCTCTGTCCATGGTAATACTATGTGGATGAAATACAGGCTGGCCATTTATTTTTTTTTAAAAAGAAGCTTAGTCTTTAATAAACGTTTTTTTATTCAGCAAGGTAATTATTTGGGTTTTTTTTTCAGAGTTTCCTCTGAAGGTGATCTAGAAGTTCAGAGAAAGTAACCTTCAGAATCATTGGATAATGTGAACTGCCAGGCCAGCCACCAAAGTCATATCCCTAAATGCTAATCGGTTCCATATTTCCACTCTCTACTCTCACGTGAAAATAAAATGATCTCAGTTTAAGTGTTTAAACCTCCTAATGGCTGAGGAACTTGCATAAAGAGATCTGAAAGTTAAGAGTTTGTCAGTTATGGCCCATTACGGGGCCACCATATGCATAAAATACATGCGATTAATTCAGATCTGTGGCGAAAGGCAAACATGACATGAGACTAGGACTCGAGGGCAAAAAGAGGCATGAACGTGAATAATTTACACCTGTGCTAAGCAATACAGGTTCTGCTTGCTACAGCTTGCCATTAGTCATGGCGACTTCCTGAAACCTATTCTCTCTAATCTACTGGATTACAACAGACACCACCCCTAAGCTGGCATGGCCGTTGATCACATTGGCTGAGGATGATGGGCGTTGTAAAGCCTGGGACCAATTTGGAAGAAGAGTAGGAATTTCTTGTCTTTGGCTATGTGCGGATAGGGTTGGTTTATTTATCTTGCATTTACAATATTTGTACAACAGTTTCCTCCTCCTCCTCCTCCTCCTCCTCCTCCTCCTCCTCCTCCTCCTCCTCCTCCTCCTCCTCCTCCTCCTCCTCTTCCACCTCTTATTTATTTATTTATTTATTTATTTATTTATTTATTTATTTATTTATTTATTTAATTAGATTTCTATACCGCCCTACTCCCAAAGGACTCAGGGCGGTGAACAGCCACAGAGTAAAACACATAAATACAAAAATTTAAAATAGAATAAAATGAATTAAATAATTTGGCTGAGACAAATTTAAAATACCCAGTGATTTAAAAACAAATTAAAATTTACATTTAAAAGGGGAGAAGATTTAGGCCAGGCCAGCTTGATGAAATAAGAAAGTCTTGAGCGTGCGACGAAAGGTGCGCAGATCCGGGATCCTCCGTATCTCCGGGGGGAGCTCGTTCCAGATGGTAGGTGCCCCCACAGAGAAGGCTCTCCCCCTAGGGGCCGACAGCTGACATTGTTTGGCCGACGGCTCCCGGAGGAGGCCCTCTCTATGGGAGCGTACTGGCCGGTGGGAGGCTATTGGTGGTAGCAGGCGGTTCCGTAAATAACCAGGTCTTCTTCTTCTTCTTCTTCTTCTTCTTCTTCTTCTTCTTCTTCTTCTTCTTCTTCTTCTTCTTCTTCTTCTTCTTCTTCTTCTTCTTCTTCTTCTTCTTCTTCTTCTTCTTCTTCTTCTTCTTCTCCCCTCCTCCTCCTCCTCCTCCTCCTCCTCCTCCTCCTCCTCCTCCTCCTCCTCCTCCTATGAAAAGAGTAAGCAGTACCGAGAATGCTACATTCCAAAGCTGATTTCTTCAGCTTTGCAAGTGAGAGAATTATGGCTTGAAAGCAGAATTCATCAGTATAGAGAACCCAGTGAGTGAGATGCAGCCATCTGGTTGTTAATCCTCTATACTTGTACTCATATATAACAGTGAAACAACACTTACAGCAGGGGTGTCTAACTCAAGGCACAGGAGCCAGATCCAGCCTGTGGGGTGCTTAGATCCAGCCCGCGGGGTCGCCCTGGAAACAGGGAAGGACCGACCCGCGGTGCCTCTGCCAGGGAAAATGGTGCTCAGGAGGGCTGTGTGCGGCCCTCCCAGGCTCCATTTTCAACCAGGACAGCCTCCTACAGCCCTCTGCCAGCCAAAACAGAGCTCAGGAGGCCTGCATGTGGCCCCCTTGAGCCCTCTTTTCACTGGCAGAAGGCTGCAGGAGGCTGTCCTGGCTGAAAACGGGGGCCGTGAGCACCATTTTTGCTGGTAGAGGGCCACACCCACCCCATCCTGGCCACGCCCCCCACGGTGTCCTCCTGATGCGGCCCTGATGCGGCCCTCAATGAAATCGAGTTTGACACCCCTGACTTACAGCTTTCATTGGCCGATTACCACAAAATTCAATGTCAAAGCTGTCTCCAAGGTGCTTTTTTCAAAAGGCAACTGGATTTTTTTTCCCCCTTGGGCAGGAGTCTGCAACCTTAAACACTCAAAGAGCCATTTGGACCCATTTCCCAAAGAAAAGAAAACACAGGGAGCCACAGAACCTGGGTGGGCGTGACCAACTCCAAGTCACTCACTTCCACCAGTCACATGACTCCCTCTCTGTATTTTTCTGTGTTTCTCTCCCCCTCTCTCTGTATCTCTCTGTCTCTGCCCCAACCGCTTCTCCATCACCCGCTGTCGCCCTTACCTTTTCAGGCCAGGTGAGGAGTGACTGGGAAAGGAGAGCGAGGGGCGGGCCCAGCCAGTGGTGGGATCACCCAACAGGGAGCCACAGCAGAGGACCCAAGGAGCCGCATGCGGCTCTGGAGCCGCAGGTTGCTGACACCTGCCCTTGGGGGAAAAAAAGAAGATGACGTTTTGATTCCCAGTCAAAAAGTTTCATCGGTTCTGGCAGGATGGTGGGGGGGTGATGGAAGGGTTAATTCTGACAGGATTGGGGGGAGGGGTGGTGGTGGAAGTGTCACATTTCTTTGCAGTCATCTGGTTGTTAATCCTCTCCCTGAGAGCTCTTGAGGCCACTTGGGGTTTTATCTGTGCCCTCAGGACAGGAGTGAAATGCTACCGGTTTGGACCGGTTCGGCTGAATCGGTAGGGATGGCGGCGGGTGGTTCAGAGAACTGGTAGCGACGGCAGAGTAAGGCTCCACCCACCTGCCCGGTCGTCATTACTTTCTGGTTTTAACCAGAAAGTAACCTGTTTTTTACCCTCTGTGCATGCGCAGAGGGTCCACGCTCACACATCCACTTCCGAACCGGTAGGGAAGGTAAGTAGATTTCACCCCTGCCTCAGGATCACCTGAATCAGAGTTCAAATGGGGGGGGGGGATATTTTTGGAACTGCTGAAAAGAAATTGTTGTAGATAGGAGACAGGTAGTTTCTTATTCCTCTCCCTCTGTTGAGAGAGAGTGAGGTCAGCCTTCACCATCCTGCTAGAACTGATGAAGCTTCTTGGATGAGAAGTGAAACGTCTTCTTCTTTCCTCAAGGGGAAAAAAAACCCCACTCCAGTTGCCTTTTGGAAAAAGCGCCTCTGAGACAACTATGAGCTGGATGATGGAGAACCTTCACAGACATTAAACTTCAAAGCGTCTTGAAATCCGGGACAGACATCAGAAACTAGGCCCAAACGTCAATATATTATATTGTCTTAGAACATCCTTATTGCAGGAAGTCATTTGACATGTATGTTAATGCAAGGTTTTCAACCTTAAAAGGAGATGCTTAGAGAAAGTATTTCAAAAATTCCCATTATTGCCTCCAGTCTAGAGTGGCAATAAGTGGGTACTTCTAAGGTCTACCAAGAACTCACTCATTTCCTGAATGGACTACTGTAGTTAACTCCAGGTGCTCCAGCTTTTGAAGAGCTTATAAGGCAAATGTTTTATTTTCAGTTTTTGAGACATTTAGAAAATGCCATAAAATGTCCAGGAATATAATACGGTTTTTCTGTTGCATTTTAATGTGATATTTATTCATATGAGTAAACTGTAGGTTCTGCAGCTGGAAACATTTGTATAAGCTCATAAATTTCAGAGGAAAAACATTCAATAATGGTATACTATGGACTTTACTTTTATTGCTAAATTAATAAAGTCAGGCTAGCATTTTGCAAGCAACAAATAGTTGATGGATAAAATTAGATCGCTCATTTGTACTTTGAGCAATCAATAGTGTTATCTTTTTTCCTCCTCCTCCTCCTCCTCCTCCTTCTCCTTCTTCTCCTCCTCCTTCTTTTCCTTCTCCTTCTCCTTCTTCTCCTCCTCCTCCTCCTTCTTCTCCTTCTCCTTCTCCTTCTTCTCCTTCTTCTTCTCCTCCTCCTCCTTCTCCTCCTTCTTCTCCTCCTCCTCCTCCTCCTTCTCCTTATTCTTCTTCTCCTTCTTCTCCTCCTCCTCCTCCTTCTTTTCCCTTTCCTTCTCCTTCTTCTCCTTCTTCTTCTCCTCCTCCTCTTCCTTCTCCTCCTCCTCTTCCTTCTCCTCCTCCTCCTCCTTCTTCTTCTCCTTCTCCTTCTTCTCCTTCTCCTCCTCCTCCTTCTCCTTCTCCTCCTTCTCCTTCTTTTTACTTCTGATGCTTCCGTAACGCCTTAAGTACAAATACTTTATTAAAAAATGGATTGAGATATTACTGCATTTTGTAATGACAATTGTGGAATCAGCACAATGAACTGGAACGATCACAAACACAGTTTCTAGAATGTTATATGACAACAGACCAGGACAGGAACTTTTTTTTTAATTAGCAAAATTAAGTGCTGAGCTCTCACTTTTCTTGGGTGTTAGAGGCTCAATATCTGGTGGCAATTAACCCTTCATTAACCTCCCAAGCCTCTTTTGAAAATATACTGCCTACATTCATTGCAGTTGCTTTGCATATAGAAGCTTTTGAGAGTGAATATGGGAATTTGTGTGTCTGTAAAATACAGAGATGTGCATTGGCATGTTTATAGCATAATGGAACGATAGAAGCAATACAGCATATAATGTTTTGAAATGCTGTCACACTCAAAAGACAACCAAAAAAATAGCAGAATAATAGCGTTGGAAGGTACCCTTGAGGTCTTCTAGTCCAACCCTCTGCTCAAACAGGTGACCCTATACCATTTCAGACAAACTGTCCAGTCTCTTCTTAAAAACCTCCAGTGATGGAGCACACACAACTTCTGAAGGCAACTTCTATTCCACTGGTTAATTGTTCTCATTGTTAGGAAGTTTCTTCTCAATTCCAGGTTGCTTCTCTCCTTGAGTAGCTTCCATCCACTGTTCCTTGTCTTGCCTTCAGGTGCTTTGGAAAATAACTTGATGCTAGCAGTCAGAAGACATTATACAGACACTGTCCCGCCTTTTTCCTCATCATGGATGTAAGAGCCGTGTTAGCACAGTGCTTAGAATGCAGCATTGCAGGCTAATTCTGCCGACTGCTAGCAGTTCGATTCTCACCGTTTCAAGGTTGACTCAGCCTTCCCTCCTTCCGAGATCAGTAAAATGAGGACCCAGATTGTTGGGGTCAATAGGCTGACTCTGTAAACCACTTAGAGCAATGGTGAAATCCACATTATTTTACTACCGGTTCGGTGGGCGTGGCATGGTGTGGCTTGGTGGGCATGGCTTGGTGGGTGTGGCAGGGGAAGGATACTGCAAAATCCCCATTCCCTCCCCACTCCTGGGGGAAGGATATTGCAAAATCTCCATTCCCACCCCACTCCGGGGCCAGCCAGAGGTGGTATTTGCCGGTTCTCTGAACTACTCAAAATTTCCGCTATCGGTTCTCCGAACTGCTCAAAATTTCCGCTATTGGTTCTCCAGAACCTGCTGGATTTCACCCCTGACTTAGAGAAGGCTGTAAAGCACTGTGAAGTGATATATAAATCTAAGTGCTATTTCTACTACGGCTAAATTTAAGCACTGTCCAAAGTCACCTGGCTTAGGAAAGTTCAGCCTTGTTTCTCTATTGCTGGCAAGTTCACCCTCGTCCTTTGCTTCTAATTAGCCCAACAATATGTGGTCTACATGCAAATCCACGATGACATTCCTGACAATGACTCAGCCAAGTTGCAACTTGCTGAACACAGATGACAATATGAGACACTGAAATGGCATGTTCCGTTGCAAAAAAATAAAAGAAAGCAAACTAACAAGGAGCTATTATTTATACATGCTTCTGATTTGTCGAGGCACAAACATTTTCAGGCCTTGGTGGTGGCAATTTATGACTAATACTCAGTCCTTTAACTGATTCACTATGAGTCAATCAACCCTTTTCTAACTATTTCCACCTATGTTAGGTGACTCAGATATATCCAATCGACACCATCTGTTTCCCAGAACATGAAAGGAAGGAAGGAAGGAAGGAAGGAAGGAAGGAAGGAAGGAAGGAAGGAAGGAAGGAAGGAAGGAAGGAAGGAAGGAAGAAAAGAAGGAAGGAAGGAAGGAAGGAAGGAAGGAAGGAAAGAAGGAAGGAAGAAAGAAAGGAAGGAAGGAAGGAAGGAAGGAAGGAAGGAAGAAAAAAAGAAAAAGAAAGAAAGAAAGAAAGAAAGAAAGAAAGGAAGAAAGAAAGAAAGGAAGGAAGGAAGGAAGGAAGAAAGAAAGAAAGAAAGAAAGAAAGGAAGGAAGGAAGGAAGGAAGGAAGAAAGAAAGAAAGAAAGGAAGGAAGGAAGGAAGGAAGGAAGGAAGAAAGGAAGGAAGAAAGAAAGAAAGAAAGGAAGGAAGAAAGAAAGGAAGGAAGGAAGGAAGGAAGGAAGGAAGGAAGGAAGGAAGGAAGGAAGAAAGAAAGAAAGAAAGAAAGAAAGAAAGAAAGAAAGGAAGGAAGGAAGAAAGGAAGGAAGGAAGAAAGAAAGGAAGGAAGGAAGGAAGAAAAAAAGAAAGAAAGAAAGAAAGAAAGGAAGGAAGGAAGGAAGGAAGGAAGGAAGGAAGGAAGGAAGGAAGAAAGAAAGAAAGAAAGAAAGAAAGAAAGAAAGAAAGAAAGAAAGAAAGAAAGAAAGAAAGAAAGAAAGAAAGAAAGAAAGAGGAAGTAAGTTATAAAGCTCTGGAATTTAAAAAAAAAAAGGTTGGGACAGTTGATAATCAAAAACCTACACTGAAAGGTGTTGTCAGGGAATCAAAAGAAAGATTCTATTTATTTCCTCTGGGCTATAAATTTACTATGAAATGAGCTTTGTAGAGAAAACTGTCTGGCACTTGGTGTTTTCTCAGCATCTGAAAAAGAGAGCCAATTCTCCACAGTATCTTTCATTTTTATTTTCCCAGGCTTTTTGAAAACACGCTACGGCTTCTAGCATTGCCGTTTCTATTCCCTCATCTCTGCTTCCTCCAGTCTCTAAAATCTTGTGGTGGGTGTTCCAATTCACTTTTAGCAGCACATTTTGTAAGGTTGGGGGTTGCTTTCAAATTTTTATTATACATTTTGTGAGCCACCGAAGGTACCTTTCGTTAATTGAAGGGCCTTTTAAGCAAGCCACAGTTTCTCAGCTTCTTATTCTTACAAGGTTGGAGTCGTTAAAAAAAACACCCCTGTGGATTTTGCTCTCCAGCCAGGAGGCACTGAGTCATGGATAAAATTCAGGTAGACAAACTCAAGCTGCCTGATGCTCAAACAAAATTCAGATCTGAAGCAGATTGCTAAGAGGTTGCTGCGTTCTGCAACCCAACAAGACAGACACGGACTTCAGAGGATAATTAGAACTGCAGAAAAAATAATTGCTACCAACCTGCCTTCCATGGAGAACCTGTATCCTGCACGAGTCAAAAAGAGGGCTGTGAAAATATCTACAGACCCCTCACATCCTGGACATAAACTGTTTCAACTCCTACCCTCAAAATGATGCTATAGAGCACTGCACACCAAGACAACTAGACACAAGGACAGTTTTTTCCTGAATGCCATCGCTCTGCTAAACAAATAATTCCCTCAACACTGTCAAACTAGTTACTACCTCTGCATTACTATTAATCTTCTCATTGTTCCTATCACCCATCTCCTCCCACTTAGGACTGTATGACTGTAACCTTGCTGCTGGTATCCTTAAGATTTATATTGACTGTTTCCCTATGACTATCATTAAGTGTTGTACCTTATGATTCTTGACGAATGTATCTTTTCTTTTATGTACACCGGGAGCATATGCACCAAGACAAATTCCTCGTGTGTCCAATCACACTTGGCCAATAAAGAATTCTATTCTATTCTATTCTATTCTATTCTATTCTATTCTATTCTATTCTATTCTATTCTATTCTATTCTATTCTATTCTATTCTATTCCTGGAGGTCTTACATTATAACACTTTCCTGAAGTGTTACATGCACACAGAAGATGTCCTATGCTTCAACATGGCAGGGATAAACAAAATAAAACACAGGTGGAGAAATAAACAGCTCCAACAACCATTAAAGTCTGAAATCAAAGATTTTGTGCTTAAATTTACACATTCTGATGCACAAACTCCTTCTGTCGAAGAAGGAAACAGGATACCTCCAGTGTCACCACTCGCTCTCAAGCGCACGGGCCCCGAAACAAACAAAATGTCAAAACTTTGTGATATTTAGGTAGTTACTTACCAGGGGTGGGTTCTACTTACCTTTACTACTGGTTTGCAATGGGAGCACGCGCATGCGCAGATCGTCCATTATGACGTCTGGGCGGGTGGGCGGAGCTTCCCGCCACTTTTACTACCGGTTCGCAAGAACCGGACAGAACCGGAAACAACCCACCATTGTTACTTACCAAGCACATCTACATTATGTTAAAGTAACCAAAATATTTTCACAATCTCCAAGGCATGTCACAACTTTTGGGAACCCCTAATGTTTGGAAATTGAAAGTTGAAAAATTTGACACGCCGTAACTGGGCAATACAGCTTGTGTTACACAAACAGAGAGTTGCTGATTGGGATAATTCAGTGTGGATCGAATGAAGAGGAAATAGATCGTCATAATAACTGATTCAAAACGATCAAGTCTGGGCTGGCTTATCACTTTTTAAAATGTTTTTAATAGCTTTATTACTGTTCTTTTAATTTTGGGGCCAAACATATATATATATATATATCTTTTTAAATTGGTTTTAATGTTTGTACTTATGTTTTTACTTTGGCTGTACACCGCCCTGAGTCCTTCGGGAGAAGGGCGGTATATAAATTTGAAAAATAAATAAATAAGTCACGCTAAGCACAAGACATACAAAGATCCAAACCTAGAACTTATGGAGAAATTTCCTGACGGTAAGAACGATTCAATGCATGGAATGGCTTGCCTCCAGGAATTGTGGGTGCTCCATCATTGGAGTTTTTAAAAAGAGATTGGACAGCCATTTGCCCAGAATGGTATAAGGCAGTGATGGCTAACCTTTTTGCCACGTGCCCACCGCATGCGTGCGCAACCCCCTCCCCCCCTGCTCCTGGCACATGATGACCTGGTAGGCCCGTTTTTCTTTCTTACCTGGTTCCAGATCCTCTCTGTGTATCTGGGAATCTGGAATCTGGAGTGTATCTGGAGTCTCTAGGAGCCTCTCTAGGAGTCTCTAGGAGCCTCTCTAGGAGTCTCTGGAGGCTGGGGACTCCACTGGGAGTCAGGAAATGGGCCCTTTCAGCCTCCATAGGGCCTCCAAAGGAGTGGGAAAGGCTGTTTTCGCCCTTCCCAGATACACAGAGAGGGTCTGGAGCCAGGTAAGAAAGAAAAATGGGCCTTCCCCACCCCGCCCCCAGGCCCTCCAGAGGCAGGAAACAGCCTGTTTCCCTACTTCTGGTGGGCCCAGAAGGCCCCAAAATCAGCTGGCTGGTGTGTGCATGCGCCCCAGAGCTGAGCTGGCGTGCCCACTAATATGGCTCCGCGTGCCACCTGTGGCACGCGTGCCATAGGTTCACCATCACGGGTATAAGGTGTCCTACTTGAGTAGGGGCTTGGACTAGAAAACAAAACCCAATCTTATATTTTTTTTGCCACTCAAAAAGGCACTAGGTCTTAATTTTTGGGCGGTGTCTTCCACTGACTCACCTTGTGGTGGCAGCAACTACAGCCCCACCCAGCAGGAACCCACTGCCGGCCTACTTCTTCTGTGGCTGCTTGCCGCCGCTTGCACACATCGCCCCTGGCCTCCGTTTCCCCGTCAGAGGCCCTTCCAGAAAGGCCTCTGCAATCGATAACAGATTGATTGATCAGGAGCTCTGTTATCAGCGGCAGAGGCCTTTCCTGAAGGCTTCTGACAGCGAAACAAAGGCCAGGATAGTGGGGACGTGACCCTGAGATAAACCTCCAAGTGCTTCAAGGACCCTCTAAAAGGATGCAAATTATCGGCTGTCTGCAAGGAATATACTAATTTTTTTTCAATTTCCCACTATCCTGTCAGAGCTGAAGAAGCTTCTTGGATGAGAAAGCGAAATGTCTTCAAAAGAAAAAAATAAGGAAGTCCACTTGCTTCCTGAAAAAGCAACTTTTGGGACAAACAAATGTTATTAATTTATCATTTATAACTTCATAATGTTGTAGCTGCCATATTCAAATAGAATAGAGATGGAAGGGAACTTGGAGGTCTTCTAGTCCATCCTCTTGCTCAAGCAGGAGACCCTATAGCAGTGATGGCTAACCTGTTTGCCATCACATGCCAAAAGCGGGGGGAGCATGGGGGGGGTCCACCGGAAGTTGGCAAATGGACTGTTTCCGGTCTCCGGAGGGCCTCTAAGGGAGTGGGGAAGGCCGTTTTCGCCCTTCCCAGGCTCCTAGAGTGGCTCTGGAGCCTGGGGAAAGCAAAAAACGGGCCTTCTGGTCCCACCAGAAGTTGGCAAACAGGCAGGTTCTGGCCTCCAGAGGGCCTCTGGGTGGCGGGTGGGGAAGGCTGTTTTTGCCCTTCCCAGGCTCCTAGAGAGGCTCTGGAGCCTGGGGAGAGCAAAAAACGGGCCTTCCCCATCCCCCTAGACCCTCCGGAGGTGGAAAACAGCCTGTTTCCCTACTTCTGGTGGTCCCAGAAGGCCCAAAAATCAGCTGGCTGGTGCATGCATGCTCGCCGGAGCTGAGCTCGCGTGCCCACCGATATGGCTGGCACACGTGCCGTAGGTTCACCATCACGGTCCTATAGCATTCCAGACAAGTGACTGTCAAGACTCTTCTTAAAAGCCACCAGTGAGGGAGCACCCACAACTTCTGAAGGCCAACTGTTCCACTGATTAATCGTTCCGTCAGGAAGTTTCTCCTCAATTCCAGGTTCCTTAATTCTGCCTGTCAACTTAAAACCCAAGGCATCCTTTCTCTTCGGTTAGCTAAAATAATGCTTCAGTTTATGCAAACCCTTATTTCCGTGCAGGATCTACAGCTTTGCCCTGATGTTCTGCCGTGTTCCCAGCAATGGGCAGTCATCTTTTTAACTCAAACTTAATTATATGATAAGGCCCTGGTTGCCCTTCGCCTGCAAGCTAATTTCTGTAATTCTAATCTTGGTGTGACCTTACCAAACCTGTTTGACCAGAGATAACAATAGGGTGAGTGCACACACAATCCTTCTACCTTCAACTCTCTCTCTCTCTCTCTCTCTTTTTTGTTTTTTGCCTTGTTAAGACTCCTTACGGTTGCAAAGTTTCACTCTGAACTCCCTGAATGAACTCTTCTGAATAGCCGGCTCCTTGGTTTCCTGGATTTACTATCTTTGCGGGGAAAGTTGTCATTGTGATCCTTTTTCTCTGCTGTGGAAGATGGGTCTTCTAGATCCACGTTTACGTTAACAACTGCAGGAGATGTCCAGGACTGAAATCAATTTAACGAAGGTAGACAGGTATGCTTTACGTTTTAGTCATTTCATTGCGTTGTGTTTCTGAGAAGGCAGAAGTTAACTCTATCCTTACCAGAGATTTTGCTTCCTTTCCTTTCTTCGGTTTTCATAAGTGCCAAAGATAAACTAAGTGCTATAAACAGGGGGGGCAATTTCTGCTATCAACAACACATTTTCGGTATGTTTGTTCGTCTGTGTGTTAGATTGATTGATTGATTGATTGATTGATTGATTGATTGATTGATTTATTTATTTATTTATTATATTTCTATACCGCCTTTCTCCCGTAGGACTCAAGGCGGTGTACAGTCAAGAAAAATATAGACACACAAACATCATAAAATTGCTAATTAAAATTGTTACTTAGTTTGGTCAATTAAATAAAACCCAGAATTAGATAACATTTAAAAAATCATTCGCATGTTTGTATGTTTAGCCCTGCCTGTTGGAACATCAGGGTCTTGAGGGCACGGCGGAAAGCACGGAGATCAGGGATATTCTTATATATATAAGATTTATACCTTCCTTCCTTATTCCAAAGGATCGAGATGGATGATGTTTAAGATCCCTCCCCACTTTCCTCCAAGCACTTCTGTGAAAGCCAGAGAATAGATTTGAATCCGAATTTGAATCTTAATTCGGAGTCTCCTCGGGCTCAATCCAACCCGATTGCGCTGGTTATCAAAGGGGCTGTAAAATAGTGTAACCTGCCAAACTATAGTGTTGACAGATTGTGGTGGAGTTAAGGGTTTTGTGTGAGACTGTATAAAGATTTGGGCATACTTGTTCAAAATGTTAACAGGAATAGAATGGCTAGACGGAAATTTTATTAATTTAGGTTTATGTTTAGGTTTATTAAATTTGTATACCGCCCTTCTCCCGAAGGACTCAGGGCGGTGAACAGCCAAGATTAAAATACATACAATATAAAAATTAGGATGAATTAAAACAGAATTAAATCAAATTGGCTTCCCAAAATTTAAAACCCTTTGCCCATAAAATAACCCATTAAAATTTTAAGCCAGCCCGGCTTGCTGAAATAGGAAGGTCTTCAAAGCTCGATGGAAAGTACGGAGGTCCGGGATCAGTCGTATTCCTGGGGGTAGCTCGTTCCAGAGGGCGGGTGCCCCCACAGAGAAGGCTCTCCCCCTGGGGGTCGTCAGTCGACATTTAATTTAATTAATCATATTTCTATGCCGCCCAACTCCCTAGGGGCTCTGGGTGGCTTACAACAGAAATAATACAAACAGTGAACATATTTTTTTTTAAAAAATCATTATAAAAGCATTTTAAAAACATTAAAAACACATGCACATCATCCATGGCCGGATCTCGCAAGATTGAACAGCGAGATCAATGGCCCCAGGCCTGCCGGAAAAGCCAGGTCTTCACCGCTTTCCGGAAGGCCAATAGGGAGGGGATGGTCCGGACCTCAGGAGGTAACTGGTTCCAGAGAGCTGGGGCAGCCACAGAGAAGGCCGTCCCCCATGGGCCTGCCAGCCGGCATTGTTTAGCTGACGGGACCTGGAGGAGACCAACTCTGTGGGATCTTACCGGTCGTTGGGAGCTATGCGGTAGAAGGCGGTCTCGAAGATAGCCTGGCCCTGAGCCATGTAGGGCTTTAAAGGTAATAACCAACACCTTGAATTGTGACCGGAGACCAATAGGGAGCCAGTGCAGCTCATGGAGAATTGGTGTAATGTGGGTGTATCTAGGTGCACCCCCGAAATGAGGGAAATCACTTGGATATATCACTTCTCACACAAACCCAGAGCCCAGGGAGTGACAATAGCCCCACCACGTTCTCTCATCCCAGGTTGCCTCACAAAGTTTTTGTTGCAAGGATAACTGAGTGTGCCAACTTGTACTCCTCAAAAGGATGGTGGCTATAATATAAATAAATATAAAACTAAATATAATACTATACACATGCACACACACACACATATACACACACACACACAGAGTATATCTACAGTTTGTATGTGTGTGTGAGTTCCTCTCTCTCTCTCTCTCTCTCTAATATACACACACACACAGAGAGAGAGAGAGAGAGAGAGAGAGAGGGAGGGGGAGAGAGAGAGGGAGGGAGGGAGATAGATGGATACCATGTTTTCCCGAAAATAAGACCCTGTCTTATATTTTTTGAACCCTGAAATAAGCGCTTGGCCTTATTTTGGGGGAGGTCTTATTATTTTGGGGCGCGTGGAACAAGACGGGGCTCCTCTTGCTGTCTTACCTGATTTCCAGCTCTGTCTCCCTAACCCTAACCAGAGGAAACGGCTGGGACCGGCTATGCATGCATTTAAATATTTTCGGGGAGGGCTTATTTTCGGGGGGGGGTATTTTCAGGGGGGTTATTTTAGCGCATGCACTCAAAAGCCCGATTGGGCTTATTATCAGGGGATGTCTTATTTTCGGGGAAACACGGTAGATAGAGATAGATAGATAGATAGATAGATAGATAGATAGATAGATAGATAGATAGATAGATAATTAGATAGACAGACAGATATAGAGATAGATGATAGATAGCTACTGTAGGTAGGTAGGTAGGTAGGTAGGTAGGTAGGTAGGTAGGTAGGTAGATAGATAGATAGATAGATAGATAGATAATTAGATAGACAGACAGATATAGAGATAGATGATAGATAGATAGATAGACAGACAGACAGACAGACAGACAGGCAGAGTTGATAGATGATAGATGATAGATAGATAGATGATAGATAGATAGATAGATAGATAGATAGATAGATAGATAGATAGATGGAGGGAGGGAGGAGGGAACAAAAAGGTAAAGAAAGTCTTATAAGAATTCGCAATCATGTTCATTCATTCATTCATTCAATCAGTGGCTCTTATATAATCTGCATTGAGAGCTCATAACTGCACTGCATTATACAGGTAGTCCTCGACTTATGATCACAACTGAGCCCAAAATTTCTGTTGCTAAGCGAGGCATTTTTTAAAGTGAATTTGGACAGGTCCATTTTACGACCTGTCATGCAACCGTTGTTAAGTGAAATGACTGCAGCTGGTAAGTTAGAAACAAGGTTGTTAAATGAATCTGGTTTCCCCATTGACTCTGCTTGTCAGAAGGTCCCAAAAGGGGATCACAGGACTCTGGGGACACTGCAACCGTCATAAATATGAGTCACTTGCCAAGCGTCTGAATTTTGATCACGTAACCATGGGGGTGCTGCACCGGTTGTAAGTATGAAAAATGGTCATAAGTCACTTTTTCAGTGCCGTTGTAACTTTGAACAGTCACTAAACAAAGGACTAGCTGTAAAGGTGAATCTATGAATCCTTACTTCCTTATCTGTGCATGTATATAATGTGCATTCATGTATGTACACTCCTTTGCAGTTGCCTGAACGTGATGGCTTGGCTTGCTCCCAGCTGAGTTGGGAAGAACATGCTGGGAAATTGGTTCTGAAAGTCAATGTGCTGAATGTCTTCAAAACTACATTATGTGATGCTTGTGCCTTTTCATTATTTACAATGTGGTGTCGAATCCTTGCTAGTTGGCCTTGCTGGCTCCCCTAGCCAATGTCATCTGATACAGATTAACCGAGTTGGAAGCAGTGGTGAAATCCATTTTTTTTTACTACCTGTTCTGTGGGCGTGGCTTGGTGGGCGTGGTGTGGCTTGGTGGGCGTGGCAGGGGAAGGATACTGCAAAATCCCCATTCCCTCCCCACTCCTGGGGGAAGGATATCGCAAAATCTCCATTCCCAGCCTACTCTGAGGCCAGCCAGAGGTGGTATTTGCCGGTTCTCCGAACTGCTAAAAATTTCCACTACCGGTTCTCCAGAACCTGTCAGAACCTGCTGGAAGGGACCTTGGAGGTCATCTAGTCCAACCCCCCGCCCAAACAGGAGACCCTACACCATTTCTGACAAAGGGCAGTCCAGTCTCTTCTTGAACGCTTCCAGGGATGAAGCTCCCACAACTTCTGAAGGCAACTTCTGTTCCATGGGTTGATTGCTCTCACTGTCAGAAAATTTCTCCTTATTTCCAGGTTGAATCTATCCGGGATGCATTCAAAATTGGTGTTTGTCACCACATTCTGCCATATCCTACTCAGATTCAAATCATGCAGATCCTCTTCCATTTTGAATGGGTGTTAATGTGAAAATAGTCTCGTTTCTTCTTTTTTGCTCCTCCCTTGGGTGTAAAATTCAATGTCTGTTACTTCCTTTAAGCATTGGGGACATAGAGCAACTCAGACTAAAATGAATGTTTCTGCCTGGGTGTAGGCTCCTAACGCAATGACTATAAACACTGGATTTAAGGAAATAAACTTAATCCACAAATCCCCACCTCAAATAATGGCACGTGTTCCATTATTATGTAAATTTCTTTACAGTTGTCAACATATAGAGTTGATTTGTGTTAAGCTGCCAGCCTTCCTCTTGACGAGATGCAATTATCTTTTGCAGGGTTACATTAAATGAGAGGCTGGTAGTTTAGGGATAACAGTACGTCAAATCACTTAATCTATTTATTTATAACAGGTGTTCTAGTTACTAACTTGGTAGTAAAATATAGATGCAGCAATAATTATTGCGGAATATAAAGCGGTGGCAAAAGATTCTGCTGCATTTTGAGAGCGATAGAAGTTTCTATTTGAAATAAAACATTAAGGGAATCTTAATTTGATGCCCAATAGTTTTCAGTGTACCACAACAGGAAATGAGGATTCAGGACTGAGTTAAAAGAGAGCCAGTATACGTTTGTGGTAAAAGAACCGGAGTCGGAGTAGGGAAACTTCATTGCAAATCCATGCTGAAAATTTACTAGGTGTTAGCCCCATCCTATCACACAGCATTGTGCTGACACAGCAAAAAATTGAAGAAGGGAGTTCTTGGGCTGTTGGTTTGAGCTTGGCAATTTGGTTGCCAACGTTTCATCAACGTTTCATTTGAGGAGACATTGTCAACACGATTTGAATTGTGCTCGTCTCAGGGAATACATATCGACTGGTGGCCATATCGACTGCAGATACAATCCAGGTACAAAAAAGACATAGAAGAATTTGGTGTCGAGGTGGAAGCAAATCAATTAGACAAATTATTGGTGGGTCCAGAAAAAAAAGTATTATCCAAACTATACAATTACTTATTAGAATATGACAGAGCGGAAGAGGTGGTAAAAGAAGCAATGATAGCGTGGGGCAAAAATATTGGACATAATATAAATCTGGATGAATGGGAAATGATTTGGAATAAGAACTACAAATTAACAAAAGCGGCATCATATAAAGAAAACCAATATAAAATGTTATACCGATGGCACTTAGCGCCTACAAGACTGGCAAAAATCTATCCGAATGTAAGTCCTAAATGTTGGAAGTGTGGGCATCACCAAGGTACCTACTTCCATATGTGGTGGTCATGTCCCGAAGCGAAGAGGTATTGGAGAAAATACAAAATTGGATACAATACTTAATTAATAATAAAACTGAATTGATTCCAGAAACTTTTCTCCTGGGAGTGCTAAAGATTAAATATGACAAAAAAACAGGATATTTAATCATACACATACTTACAGAAGCGAGAATAATATATGCACAACATTGGAAAGGAAACAATATACCACCAGAGGAATCTATTATTCAAAAAATATTCGATTGTGCCGAAATGAATAAATTAACATTAGAACTAAATGAATTAAAACTAAATGAAAAAGAGGATTCAGAATACTATATGGTGTGGGATAATTGGTACAGGTGGATTGATAACCAAATTAAAAATGGATAAATACTAGTATAAAGTTTAAGATACATATATATATTTAGGAGTTATAGACTATATAGGAATAGAGCCGGTCTCTCTTGATTTTATGATTTTATGGTTGATTTTAAATTTTGATATGGATTTTAAATTGATAAATTTTAAACTATGGGCCAAATTTAATTATTTTAAATCTATTTTTAATTGCACTTTATGTATAAATGTTTTATTTTGGCTGTTCACCGCCCTGAATCCGAAAGGAGAAGGGCGGTATAGAAATTTGAATAATAAATAAATAAATAAATAAATAATAAATAAATAAATAAAATAATTAATCTAACCTGTGGGAAATGTATCACTGTCTGATCGATTATGTATTGGAATTTTGGAAAACGAAAGCCACAATAAAAATTTTGAACGCCAAATTGTGATAGTCTGTCCAAGCGCTGTCCAATACCTTTTTATGTGCTGCAAATTCATGCGGATATTGTTCATTCAACCACTTCTGTGTCATGGTCTGACTTTGGTCTATTTGATAGGCTGGCTTTTGTTACACGGCATTTGGTTTTAAGTACCTTCTGTGTGATGTAAATTAGTGTTGTTTGTTCGGATCCTGCTGAGTTATGGTCTGATTTTGGTTACTGAGATGTGGCCTGATTTCTTGTGAGCTGATGGGTTGTGATTTTTGTTGTTGCGTAGTGGGGTGCCTGTTTATTCGTTTTAAAAGCTATCTTTGGGATCATGGCTGATACAGTTCTTTTGTTCTCAGCGATTGGTAGACTGGATTGCTGTCAACATGTCTGTTTATTGACTTATTGGTGGAAAAACCAGGCTCCGAGGAATTCTCCTTCTCTCTTTGATTTCGCCTGGGTTACAACTGTGGTCCTGGTTAGATCAAATTTGGGTCCTTCTGAATCTTCGTAGATGGACATGAGGGATAGTGGCAGGGGTGAAATGTTCCCGGTTCGGATCGGATCACTCGATCTGGTAGCGATGGCGGCAGGTGGTTCGGAGAACTGGTAGCAAAAATTCCTGCCCCCCCCCCCATGCCCAGGCGAGCCACACGATCATCAGAGGCTTTTTTTTTTTTTACTTTTAAAAGCATTTTTTTCTACAACCTCTTCCGACGAAAAAAATGCTTTTAAAAGTAAAAAAAAAAAGCCTTTGATGATCGTGCGGCTCAGCTGGGATCGTCAGAGGCTTTTCAAAGCATTTTCTTCTGCAACCTCTTGGCCGAAGAGGTGATAAAAACAATGCTTTGAAAAGTCTCTGACGATCCCAGCTGAGTTGCCTGATCGGCAGAGAGGCGTTTTTTAAAAAAGCCTCTCTGACAATCCCAGCTGAGTTGCCTGATCGGCAGAGGCTTTTCAAAGCATTAGAAGAAATGCTTTGAAAAGTTAAAAAAAAAATGGCCACGCCCACCCAGTCACATTACCCACACACCCACCCACCAAGCCACGCCCACAGAACTGGTAGTAACAAATTTTACATTTCACCCCTGGATAGTGGGTCTTTCCATAGCCAGGAAGTGTTTGTGCAGTCTGATTGATACTTTTTCTTTCTAATTCCAGTTCCACAATCTTTTTCTTTGTTTTGTGAAATTCGGTGGCAGCTACAAATCTGGAAGCAAAGGGTGGATAATTAAAACTTTTAGGCTGTCTCTCAGATAAATCATCTTCTCTTACCATGCGTCTTTCAAGATTTGCTGAAATGGGGTATAAATGCGAGAAAAAGATCGGTAACACTTTTTCTGACGAACAAATGTTATTAGTTTATCATTTATCACTTCATAATGTTGCAGCTGCCATATTCGAATAGAATGAAGCTGGAAGGGACCTCGGAGGTCTTCTAGTCCAACCTTCTGCTCGAACAGGAGACCCTATACCCGTGATGGCGAACCAGCCAAACTGCAGGGGTTGGTTTGCTCCAATCTACGAAGGCCGAGGATTTATTCCAAGCATGCATGATATTTGATTTATTAAATTTATCATGATACTTAAGAAAGGGCACTCTGCAAGAATGACTGATACTAATACAGGTAGTCCTTGACTTACCACCACAATTGAGGCCAACATTTCTGTCGTTAAGCGAGACATCTGTTCAGTGAGTTTTGCCCCATTTTACAACCTTTCGTGCTGCAGTTGTTAAGTGAATCACTGCAGTTGATAAATTTTTTTTTTATTATTATTAGATTTATATACCGCCCTACTCCCGAAGGACTCAGGGCGGTGAACAGGCACAAAATAAAATACATAGATACAAAAGTTAAAAGACATAATTAAAACCAGATTAAATAATTTAGCCCGAGACAATTAAAAATCCCAATAATTTAAAACAGATTAAAATTTCGATTTAAAAGAATTTTAAAACAGGGGAGAAAATTAGGCCAGGCCGGCTTGCTGGAATAGGAGGGTCTTAAGAGCACGGCGGAAAGTGCGCAGATCCGGGATCCTCCGTATCTCTGGGGGGAGCTCGTTCCAGATAGTGGGTGCCCCCACAGAGAAGGCCCTCCCCCTGGGGGCCGCCAGTCGACATTGTTTGGCTGATGGCACCCGGAGGAGCCCCTCTCTATGAGAGCGTACCGGCCGGTGGGAGGCTGTTTGTGGTAGTAGGCAGTCCCGTAAATAACCAGGTCCTAGGCCATGGAGCGTTCTAAAGGTGGTGACCAAAACCTTGAAGCGCACCTGGAAGACCACCGGGAGCCAGTGCAGCTCTCACAGGAGAGGTGTCACACGGGAGCGCCATGTTGCTCCCATAACCACCCACGCGGCCGCACTCTGCGCCAGTTGGAGCCTCCGGGTGCTCCTCAAGGGGAGCCCCATGTAGAGAGCGTTACAGTAGTCCAGGCGGGAGGTGACGAGGGCATGAGTGACCGTGCGTAACGAGTCCCGATCCAGAAAGGGACGCAACTGGCGAATCGCGCAACTGGTGATAAGTTAGTAACCCAGTTGTGAATCCGGCTTCCCCATCGACTTTTCTTGTCAGAAGGGATCTCAAAAAGGGATCACATGATCTTGGGACGCAGCCACGGTCATAAACGTGAACTAGGTGCCAAGCACCTGAACTCTGATCACATGACCATGGGAATGCTGCAAAGGTTGTAACTGTGAAAAACGGTCATAAGTCACTTTTTTCCAGTGTCATTGTAACTTTGAATAGTCACTAAATAAACTGTTGTAAGTCGAGGACTACCTATATAACTAATATAACTACCCAGCCATCATGGCGTACACAGATGCTCCTGGTGTCTTGTTGAACAGCAATTTAAGTTTATGGAAGGGGGCAACAAGTCCATTTACCTACGCCAGCATTTCCCAGTCTTGTGCTTTCTCCATATGCCAGCTCCATCAACTCCACTGTGCCTAAGGGGAGAGCATGACAGGAGTTAATAGTCTAACCATCAGGAACACATTAGTGTGAGGTTGCTTTATCCCATATCTTACCCCTGTACAATGTCATCAGCTTTGCGTAGTCATCTGTGTTGGGCATAGTGCCTGTTAATCAGTTCCAGGTTTTAGGTTTACTCAGAGTCAAACAAATTGCTTTCTCGGAAGTTTATTTGAGGCAGCATAGATATCATTCGGTTGTAACTGGCAAGAATAGAGTAGAGTAGAGTAGAGTAGAGTAGAGTAGAGTAGAGTAGAGTAGAGTAGAGTAGAATAGAATAGAATAGAATAGAATAGAATAGAATAGAATAGAATAGGACTAATGGAAAATGGAATGGAATGGAATAGAATGGAATAGAATAGAATAGAATAGAATAGAATAGAATAGAATAGAATAGAATAGAATAGAATAGAATAGAATAGAATAGGACTAATGGAAAATGGAATGGAATGGAATGGAATAGAATAGAATAGAATAGAATAGAATAGAATAGAATAGAATAGAATTTTCTTTATTAATTGAGCACACAATAAATTTGTCTCCGGTGCATAAGCTCTCAACATCCATACAAACAACCAAGTAATATAATCATAAGATACCAAGGTAGTAGGAAAAATGAGAAGGATAATAGCAATACAGCTCTACTACATGGGTAAATATCCTTAGACATGAGACAGTGATGTGGGAATTAGGTGTTCAGCAAAGTGTTGGCTTGAAGGACAAAATTGTCTAGTTGTTTTGGGCATGCAATGCCCTATAACGGCATCCCAAGCGGAGGAGTTGAAACAGTTTATATCCAGGATGCGAGGGGCCTGTAGACATTTTCTCAGCTATTATAATGAGATTATTTTCTCATTAGATTGTAGGATTCAAGAGACAATGGAAAACAGGCAGAGGATGAGTTGTTTTCCCAACTAAAAAGCTTGCTTCCAAGATCCTGAACCCGCCCAGTGACTACGGCTGCTGTTGTCTTGGGAATGTTATGACAATATTCCAGCAGAATGTTTCAAGTATCTGTACTTTTTGCTTTATGAGTTCCTGCCCATGACGAGGCTTATAGTCTAGAGCAAAACAAGCTGTCTTCTGCAGCACTGTTGATTGAAGGATTAACAACTAGCTTTAGCGAAACAGTTGTGGAACTGGAGGAAAATTCCATACATTTTCTCCAAGGCACCAGTTGATTTTTCCCTTTCCTCCACATCAACTATGAATCGCTACTCTTCCTTTACAAACACTGTTCACCAGAGCGCTTGATTCCAACTGGCTAGTTAGCAGAGTGTGAAGAAGAGTCCATCTGCCTTTCTGATTCTAAAATAAAACCATACTATTAAGCTGGCCTCCAGCCAGACAAACTTTTAAAGGCTAGATTTCTCTAAAAAAAATAATAATAAGTCTTGAAAAGTGGAAAGGTTTGCCCCATTAATAAACACATTTGGGATTCAAAGCCAAGACAAGTGTTATTCTCTTTTTGCCAAAACAGAGAACATGCATTTTGTCAAACTCATGAGACATCAAATCAAAGGAGCCTTGGTAGTACAGTGGTCTAAAGCATCCTGTTATTAAGACCAGCTGCCTGCAATTACTGCAGGTTCGAATCTCGCCAGGCTCAAGGTTGACTCAGCCTTCCATCCTTTCTAAGGTAGGTAAATTGAGGACCCAGTTGTGGGGGCAATAAGCTGACTTTGTATAAATATACAAAAGGATGAAGGCTATTGCTTAGCACATTGTAAGCCGCCCTGAGTCTCCGGAGAAGGGCGGCATATAAATCAAATTAAAAAAAAAAAAATCAGGGGTGAAATCCAGCAGGTTCTGACAGGTTCTGGAGAACTGGTAGCGGAAATTTTGAGCAGTTTGGAGAACTGGCAAATACCACCTCTGGCTGGCCCCAGAGTGGGGTGGGAATGGAGATTTTGCAATATCCTTCAACCAGGAGTGGAGAGGGAATGGGAATTTTGTGGTATCCTTCCCCTGGAGTCGGGTGGGAATGGAGATTTTGCAGTATCCTTCCCGTGGAGTGGAGAGGGAATGGGGATTTAGCAGTATCTTTCCCCTGGAGTGGGGTGGGAATGGAGATTTTGCAGTATCCTTCCCCTGGAGTAGGGTGGGAATGGAGATTTTGCAGTATCCTTCCCCTGAAGTGGAGAGGGAATGGGGATTTTGTAGTATCCTTCCCCTGGAGTGGAGAAGGAATGGGGATTTTGCAATATCTTTCCCCTGGAGTAGGGTGGGAATGGAGATTTTGCAGTATCCTTCCCCTGGAGTGGAGAGGGAATGGGGATTTTGTAGTATCTTTCCCCTAGAGTGGGGTGGGAATGGAGATTTCGCAGTATCCTTCCCCTGCCACGCCCACCAAGCCACACCATGTCCACCAAGCCACTCTGACAAAACCAGTAGTAAAAAAAAAATTGGATTTCACCACTGCATCAAATTGCTCATTTGTTCACCAGGTTAGTCTCCTTTTCTCTGTGCACATCCAAAAAACCTCAGAAAATAAGATGTTGTCTTTTACCAAAGTGTGAAATACAGGATATTTCAATGTTCACCACAATGTGATTTCTTCTGGTTCTCTGGATGGAAGGAATGTGCGTTGGTACCACCTCACTACCATCACTGCTTACCCTCAGATGCGAGATTGGTTAGTAGCACACAGCTCAATACTGGTTTATTTTGTCTGTGGAGATTCTCGGTCATCTAAATCATGGTTGTCCTAAAGATGGTTTTTTCAAAAGGCAACTGGACTTCGTTTTGCCTTGAAGACGTCTCGCTTCTCATCCAAGAAGCTGAAGTTGAAGAATAGAAGAAGCGAAACGTCTTCAAGGAAAAACGAAGTCCGGTTGCCTTTTGAAAAAACCACCTTCGGGTCAATGCTGGTTAATTTCAAGCTTGGTTGGGGTCCCTCTTAGCTTCTTCCCTGTATCACCATTTGATCTCCTTTGACCAGGAGTCTGCAATCTTAAATACTCAAAGAGCCATTTGGACCAGTTTCCCACAGAAAAGAAAAGAACCGGGAGCCACAGAACCTGGGTGGGCGTGGCCAACTCAATGTCACTCACTCCCATCCAATCACATGACATCCCCCCAGCCACGCCTACCCAGGTTCTGTTGCTCCCAGTGCTTTCTTTTCTGTAGGAAACAGGTATCTCTGTCTGTCTGTCTCTCTCTCTCATACACACACACACACACACACACACACACACACACACACACACACATAAAGTGTTTTTTGTTTTTGTTTTTTGTTTTTGTTTTTTATTAAATTTATATACCGCCCTACTCCCGAAGGACTCAGGGCGGTGAACAGGCACAAAATAAAATACATAGATACAAAAGTTAGAAACATAATTAAAACCAGATTAAATAATTTAGCCCGAGACATTATTATTAAAATTCCCAATATAATTATTAAAAATCCCAATAATTTAAAACAAATTAAAATTTCGATTTAAAAGAATTTTAAAACAGGGGAGAAAATTAGACCAGGCCGGCTTGCTGGAATAGGAGGGTCTTAAGAGCACAGCGGAAAGTGCGCAGATCCGGGATCCTCCGTATCTCTGGGGGGAGCTCGTTCCAGATAGTGGGTGCCCCCACAGAGAAGGCCCTCCCCCTGGGGGCCGCCAGTCAACATTGTTTGGCTGACGGCACCCGGAGGAGCCCCTCTCTATGAGAGCGTACCGGCTGGTGGGAGGCTGCTTGTGGTAGTAAGCGGTCCCGAAGC
The DNA here is from genome assembly GCF_059756535.1 of Pantherophis guttatus. Classification (NCBI taxonomy): domain Eukaryota; kingdom Metazoa; phylum Chordata; class Lepidosauria; order Squamata; family Colubridae; genus Pantherophis; species Pantherophis guttatus. Next base: position 72,130,267 of record NC_142070.1, on the reverse strand, counting down.
ACCTGGGCTACCCCAATATGGGAGGGAACATACTGCTTCCCTTTCGCCTTTCAGCTCCAATCAGGAGCCCTCAAGCAGTTGCAAAAGAGTCAGTGGCGGCTGACTAGATATAATCAGCAAGTAGAGGGGCGCTTCACTCCCACTCTGGAATATGGAGCAAGTCTCCATTCCCCGCTGTCACCTTTACCTTCTCAGGCCAAGTGAGGAGTGACTGGGAGGGGAGGGTGAGGGGCGGGGGCACAGGTGAGGAGTGACTGGGAGGGGAGGGTGAGGGGCGGGGGCACAGGTGAGGAGTAACTGGGAGGGGAGGGTGAGGGGCGGGGCCACAGGTGAGGAGTGACTGGGAGGGGAGGGTGAGGGGCGGGGCCACAGGTGAGGAGTGACTGGGAGGGGAGGGTGAGGGGCGGGGTCACAGGTGAGGAGTGACTGGGAGGGGAGGGTGAGGGGCGGGGCCACAGGTGAGGAGTCACTGGGAGGGGAGGGTGAGGGGCGGGGCCACAGGTGAGGAGTCACTGGGAGGGTGAGGGGCGGGGCCACAGGTGAGGAGTGACTGGGAGGGGAGGGTGAGGGGCGGGGCCACAGGTGAGGAGTGACTGGGAGGGGAGGGTGAGGGGCGGGGCCACAGGTGAGGAGTGACTGGGAGGGGAGGGTGAGGGGCGGGGTCACAGGTGAGGAGTGACTGGGAGGGGAGGGTGAGGGGCGGGGCCACAGGTGAGGAGTGACTGGGAGGGGAGGGTATGGGGCGGGGCCACAGGTGAGGAGTCACTGGGAGGGGAGGGTGAGGGGCGGGGCCACAGGTGAGGAGTCACTGGGAGGGGAGGGTGAGGGGCGGGGCCACAGGTGAGGAGTCACTGGGAGGGGAGGGTGAGGGGCGGGGCCACAGGTGAGGAGTCACTGGGAGGGGAGGGTGAGGGGCGGGGCCACAGGTGAGGAGTCACTGGGAGGGGAGGGTGAGGGGCAGGGGCAGCCAGTGGTGGTTCAGCCAACAAGGAGTCACAGCAGGGGGACAAAAGAGCCGCATGTGGCCCCGGAGCCGCAGGTTGCTGACCCCTGTCCTAGACAGAAGACATCAGTCGCTGGGCAGCCCTAGTTCCCTGCCATGGGAGTTAGGGCTGATAATGATGAACCCCTTTTAAAAAGGTTCTTTTAAAAAAGAAGCAAAAGGAATTACATCCCATGATGTCCATGGAGATTCTCAGTCATCCAGGTCATGGTTGCCCCAAAAGTGCTTTTTCAAGAGGCAACTGGACTTTCTGGTTTTACTTTGAAGATGTAAAAGTATCTTTTCAAAGTTAAAAGTAACTTTTTATTCCTTCTACTGCTCCTGCTAGCTTAGTATATTCTTTTTATTTGCCACAATTTCAGCAGTGCCTGAGGGCATAACAGGATACCAAGTATAGATTTAGACCGATAAAGTGCCATGTTTTTTGGTTTAATGTTGTTAAATAAGCCCCAGTTGACTCGGCTGACATGACCTAACTTATATGCTACTACAGGCAGTCCTCGACTTACGACCACAATTGAGCCCAAAATTTCCGTCGCTAAATGTGGCATTGGTTAATTGAATTTTGCCCCATTTTTACGACCTTTCTTGCCAGAGTTGTTAAATGAATCACTGCAGTTGTTAATTTAGTAACCCGGTTGTTAAGTGAATCTGGCTTCCCTATTGACTTTGCTTGTCCGAAGGTCACAAAAGCGGATCACATCAGTGGTGGGTTGCCCCCGGTTCAGACCGGTTCGCAAGAACCGGTAGTAAAATTGGCGGGAGGCTCCACCCACTGACCTGGATGTCATCATAGGTGATCTGCGCATGCGCAGAAGAGCATGTGCGGATGCGATGCGAACCGGTAGTAAAGATAAGTAGAACTCACCTCTGGATCACATGACCCCAGGACACTGCAACCGTCATAAATATGAACCAGTTGTTAAGCATCTGAATTTTGATCATGTGACTATGGGGATGCTGCAATGGTCGTAAGTGTGAAAAATGGCCATAAGTCACTTTTTTCAGTGGCGTTGTAACTTTGAATTGTCCCTAAATGAACTGTTGTAAATTGAGGACTGTATAAACTCCTCCTCCTCCTCCTCCTCATCATCATCATCATCTATTACTCTGATTTTCTATCCAGGTAGAAGGATTTCTTCTAATCCAAAACTAGATAAAACTCATTAAATGTCCAGGATATCAACCAGACATTACTGTAGCCCTAGAGTCGTTAAGATTCAAGGTCTAAAAGCTTCATCAAGGGGTCACTCAAGTGTGGTCAACTTTTTAAACCTTGTCACTCTTTTCCCTTGATTGGGGGAACTGCCATCCCTGGAAAAGATGCAGCTGCTTTAATGAGAAGGATGTTGAATCCGCATCTGTGAGCTGCCATCTCAAGCACTTTTTTTTTTTTAATTTGATTTGACTTTAGGGCCTTCACATCCTAAGTCTTGGACACTGTCCAGGCTTATAGTTAGGAATGTGGTGAAATTCATTTTGTCTTCCTCCTAGGCGGAAATATTGAGAAAAGTTAATTGCAGCCTATTTAAATAGTTCTTAAATGACTAACTTTTAAATTGGGGAAAGCATGTTCAGTGTTGACATTTCAGTTAAAAGGCTGCCCCCAAAAAAGAAATATGAGGAACTGTGTATAAACTGTTTTTTTTTTTTAAACTTACCGCCTGATAGTAATTGCAAGCCACTAGGGAGACTGTGCATATAAGATACTTTAATTCTGAAAGATCTTTGGTAGTCACAGCCTCAGAAGTGAGGCCCTAACCATCAGTCTCCTCAGGAAACAAAACAGATTTCTACTCTCGTACAAACAACCAAAGAATTACCAAGAAATGGAGGTCCGCTTTACCACATCAGAAACTCTCCATAAAAACAAAGATACTTTAGTGACGGGCTCAGCAGAATGAGATGGGAGAGCTTGAAATATTATTTTTGGGAATGCGGTATAGATTTACTAAAAATGAAAACTAAAACTTTTTTTGTTAACGCTTAAGTAAGCAAATTGAATCTCTTTTTTTTGTCGGAGAACTAAATTCTTACTTCTTTTTTTTTAAAAGAACCACTTAAAAGGGAACAATCATAAAGTTCCAGCTTCTGGATGTTATTGTGGCATAAGAACTTAATTTGCAAGGGTAAATTTAAACTTCATGTTGTCTTGGTGCCCTGATTTATGCCGTTGCCATATTCGTTGTAGTTATCTTGACTTTGTAACAAAAAAAAAAACCTTTATGTTTTAATTGGGAAAAGGAGAACCAGACACAGAGAAAGGAGAGATTGTAGGAGAGAAGATGTGGTGATGATAGAGAGGTATGGCAGGAGACAAGAGTCTGGCCCGGGTATCTGCAACCTGTGGCTCTGGAGCCGCATGTGGCTCTTTCGTCCCCCTCCTGTGGCTCCCTATTGGCTGAACCCACCACTGGCTGGCCCTACCCCTCACCCTCCCCTTTCAGTCACTCCTTGCCTGGCCTGAGAGAGATGAGAGATGAGACAGAGACAGAGACACAGAGAGAGAGATACCTGTTTCCCACAGAAAACACTGGGAGCCACAAAACATGAGTAGGCGTGGCTGGGGGTGTCATGTGACTGGGTGGGAGTGACTGACATCGAGTTGGCCACACCCACCCAGATTTTGTGGCTCCCAGTGTTTTCTTTTCTGTGGGAAACGGGCAGTGGTGGGTTCCTCCCGGTTCGGTCCGGTTCAGCCAAGCCGGTAGCGGTGACGATATGATGTCATCGAATCGGTTCTCCCCCCCGCCCTCCCACCCCCCCACGTTATTCTTATCTTTTATTTGGTCCCACTCCCAATCTATTGCTGCCTCCTGAGTCCCAGCTGATGACTAGAGGGAAAAAAACTGTTTAAACTCTTGCCGCGGGGCTTCAAAGTGCCGCCCTACAGCTGATCAGTGTTAAAAGCAAACAAATGAGTCAGGTCGAAAGTGCGAGGACTGGTCGTAAGTGCGAGGACCTTCCAGAAATGACTCTGACCAGCTAGCCACGCCCACCTAGTCACATGACCTCCAAGCCACACCCACAAAATAAGCCACGCCCACAGAACCGGTAGTAAAAAAATTTAGAACCCACCCCTGGAAACGGGTCCAAATGGCTCTTTGAGTGTTTAAGATTGCAGACTCCTGGACTCTGGCCATTCTCAGAGAGAAGGTGGCCCAGGTGTTTAGTACTGATATTAAATTCAAACCTTTTGTGCTCAGTCCAGGGACCTGTTTTCTGGAGCTTTGGTGGCTCTGGTCTCCAGCTGCTGGAGCTGAAGTTCAAGCTGAAATAAAGCTCACCTCATCCACCATCTAATGGAGAGCTGACTTGGCTTGTATCACTGAAACCTGGTTGGCCACCAAAGGGGAATTCTCTTCTCTGAAATGTGCCCTGGGTCGGGGTGCAGCAATTGTTCTTCTTGAGTATCTAATTTATTATTTATTTACTTATTTATTGGTTCAATTTATATGCCGCCCTTTCTCCGGACACTCAGGGCGGCTTACAATGCGTTAAGCAATAGCCTTCATACTTTTGTATATACCTGCTTAGTAGGGCTTTCGCCCCCCCCCCCCAAAGCGGTGTTCTTTTTTATACAACGTCAACTTATTGCCCCCACAATCTGGGTCCTAATGGCCTCCAAGGGCCCCACCCCAGAGATCAATGTGAGATCCTGGGAGAAACAGTGCATCGTAAGGCAACAATTTTTGAACCATGGTATCTGAAGTAGGCAAACTTAGAGAGCGTGTCCAAAGTCTGGATATTCTGCATGACTTTTGCGGAATTGAAATTTCGCAAATGTTATAAAACATTTTATGGCATAAAAATGACCATAAAACAGTTTGTAGCTTGATACCAAAAATGGAAGGAACACACCAAGAGTTTGGTGGTTATTATCTGAAGACGAAAAGCACAACTTTGTGCCCCAGAAACATATTTGTCTCTCTAAAGCTTTCAAAGTTTACAATTTTCCAAAATAAAATAAATAAAGTTCAATTGTCTACATGCTGTAATTTGCCGTTCCCATGGTTTTATATTAAATGAAGCAATCTCACTTCTCAACGGCTACTTCATACTTTCTTATAATTCGTCACGAAAACAGAGCAGCTCTTCTGGTAAACGTTTAGGTTTAAATTAGGTTAGCCTAATAGCCAGCATTCTCCATTTTGCGGGGAGGGGACGACTACATCCTCCATCATTCTCAGCCAGAAAGATGTCAGAACATCTGGCGAGCACCTGGTGAATGGCTGCTGTGGAATACATTTATGTCAAAATGTTCTTGAACGCAGTTGGGGTTGTTTGAATGAACTCGCCCAGAGGTCCTCGGATCAATTTTTGAGGTAAAAAGCTTATGAGGAAAAAATTAGCATGTTTAAGATTGCATTTTGGGGTGGGGGGGTGAGGACATAGGACAAGTAGAGATGTTATGTTTTTGGTCTGCAAAATAATAATCTCTCTGTGTCTCCTCCTTTTTAAAGGAAAAAGGCAGTTTGCCCTTTTGAATTGCTCCCTCAGGGTATTCTTTTGTTTCTGCTGTAAAAGATGGATTAATCAGGCCCTTCATCGTTCACCTCTAAGCATTGGATAAACAAGCCAAATCAATAGCTTTTTCATGCATTTTATCTCTTAAGGACCAAGGCAACCTCTTGCAACCTTCCCAATTGCTGTTGTCTTTTCCACTGCCTGTCTCCATAAACATGACGAACGATTCTTGGCCATACATAATTCCTCCTGTCACATTAAGTGAATCTGTAGCCTGAATGATCTTTGCAGAAATATTCCTGGAAGCCACGGCTATTCTTCAAGGCAATGTGTCAGTTTGAGCCTTGAGAAATTGGGAGTTTAAAACACAGCTTCTGCAGCGGTTCTGTGTCTGAAGTGGCAAACACAGGACAAATTAAGGAAATTTGAGCCGCTATAACCGTGATGGCGAACCTATAGCACGTGTGGCACGCGGAGCCATGTCATCTGGCACGCCAGCTCAACTCCAGCGTGCATGCGCGTGCCGAACAGCTGATTTTGGGGCCTTCTGGGCCCACCAGGGCTGTTTCCTGCCTCTGGGAGGCCTTCAAAGGGGTGGGGAAGACTGTTTTCGCCCTCCCCAGATGCATAGAGAGGATCTGGAGCCAGGTGAGAAAGAAAAATGGGCCTACTGGGCCATCGCGTGCCAGGAGCAGGGGGGAGGGGAGGGGGGTTTGCGTGTGCATGTGTGGGGTGCATGGAATTATGGGTGTGGGCACACACGCGCGCGAACCTCCCCCACCCCCCTTCCTGGCACGCGATGGCAAAAAGATTAACCATCACTGTCCTATAATAATAGGAACCCTAGAGTATATCTGCAACAGTTATTATTCCATTATACTCTATTATTCAGTAGAGATAGTCCTTGGCTTACTGCCACAATTTAGCCCGAAGTGTCTGTCATTAAGTGAGACATTTGTTAAGTGAGTTTTGGTCCATTTTACGACCTTTCTTGCCACAGCTGTTAAGTAAATCGCTGCAGCTCTTAAATTAGTAACCCGATTGTTAAGTGAATCTCGCTTTCCCATTGACTTGGCTTGTCAGAAGGTTGCAAAAGGGGGGGGGGAAATCACATGACCAATGGTCATAAGTATGAACCAATTGCCAAGCATCTGAATTTTGATCACATGACCCACGGGGATGCTGCAATGGTCGTAAGTGTGAAAAACAGTCGTAAGTCACTTTTTTCAGTGCCTTTTTAACTTTGAACAGTTACTAAATAAACTGCTGTAAGTGAAGGACGACCTGTGTTCTACTATGTAGAATTATTAGAATTCTAGTTCGCCTAAGTTTATATTCTTAGATTAAAAGGAGTAAAATGTGCAAGAACTCCTTAGTCATTAGACCAAAGATCTAAAGTTTATTTTGCTGGATAAAACTGGAGCAATTCCATTCCCTAGCTCAGGGGTCTGCAACCTTAAATACTTGAAGAGCCATTTAGACCCGTTTCCCACAGAAAAGAAAACACCGGGAGCCACAAAACCTGGGTGGGTGTGGCCAACTCGATGTCACTCACTTCCACCAATCACATGATCCCTGCCTACTCAGTAGCCACGCCTACTCAGCCGGTCATTAGGGCAGAGAACCAGTTGTTAAAAAACACCGGGAACCACAAAAGCCTTTTGACATATCTCTCTCTCCCCTCCCTCCCTCTCTTCCCTCTGTATCTCCCTCCCTCTCTTTCTCTGTATCTCTCTATGTCTTTTTTTCTCCCCCTCTCTCTGTATCTCTCTGTCTCTGCCCTAGCCGCTTCTCCATCCCCCGCCGTCGCCCTTACCTTCTCAGGTCAGGCGAGGAGTGACTGGGAGGGAAGGGCGAGGGGCGGGACCAGCCAATGGTGGGATCACCTGACAGGGAGCCACAGCAGAGGGCCCAACGAGCCACATGCGGCTCTGGAGCTGCAGATTGCTGACCTCTGCCCTAGCTAAATGGGCAGAACTGGCAAAATACATGTAATCCTAGACCCGTGATGGCAAACCTATGGCACGTGTGCCAGAGGTGGCATGCAGAGCCCGCTCTGTGGGCATGCATGCTGTCAGCTGGTGTTTGGGTTTCCAGCGAGCGCATCCATGCTGGCCAGCTGGTCTTCGTGCACACCAGAGCGCCGGAAACTCGAAGACAAGCTGACCAGCATGCATGCGCTCACTGGAAACCCAAACACAAGCTGGCGGGCGCGTGCGGGAACACCGGCCAGCTGGTTTTTGGGTTCCTGGCGCTACAGCACATGCACACACACACACTTCCGGTTTGGGCACTCAGTGCTGGAAAGGTTCGCCATCACTGTCCTAGACTTATGTTCAATTGTTTAACAACCATTTGAAGTTAAATGGTTTGAACCTTTCCAGACATACAACCCATTTTTGAAGTTATTTTTTTTTTAAGTTTTTTATTAATAATTCTAATTTAAAAAAACAATGGACATGGTTTGACATCTTCAGTTTCTAACATTTCTGTCTAATTCAAATTAATAAATAATATATTCCTTAATCTATACCCAAATTTACATATATCTTACTTCACGGAAAAACTGGCGCATCCCATTGGACTTGCAAGGCGATGGGATGCGCGTGCACGAAGAACATGGCGGTAACGAACATGACAACGTGGTGAGCGAGGGACCAGTTTGGGGGCGTGGCCAGCCGGCCATCGCTACCAGTTCGGCGACCTTGGCTAAATTTCTGCCAACGGTTTGCGTGAACCGGTGCGAACCGCCTGAATACCACCTCTGCTTCGGGTGCTTTGGAGAATGGCTTAACTTCCTCTTCTTTGTGGAAACCCCTGAGATATTGGAACACTGCTATCATGTCTCCCCTAGACCTCCTTTTCATTAAACTAGACATACCTGTGCAGCTGCGCGGGTGGTAATGGGAGCGACATGGCATTCCCATGTTACACCTCTCCTGCGCGAGCTGCACTGGCTCCTGGTGGTCTTCCGGGTGCGCTTCAAGGTTTTGGTTACCACCTTTAGAGGGCTCCATGGCTTAGGACCTGGTTATCTATGGGACCGCCTGCTACCACCAATAGCCTCCCACCGGCCAGTACATTCTCATAGAGAGGGGCTCCTCCGGGTGCCATCGGCCAAACAATGTTGACTGGCGGCCCCTAGGGGGAGAGCCTTCTCTGTGGGGGCACCTACTATCTGGAACGAGCTCCCCCCGGAGATACGGACGATCCCGGATCTGCGCACCTTCCGCCGTGTTCTTAAGACCTTTTTATTCCACCAGGCGGGCCTGGCCTAATCTTTTCCCTCTTTTTAATTATGCAAATTTTAATCGGTTTTTAAATGATTGGGGTGTTTTAATCTGTCTGGGCCAAATTGTTTAATTCAATTTTACTTTGTTTTTAAATTTTGTATCTACAGTATGTATTTTTACTGTTTGGCTGTTCACCACCCTGAGTCCTTCAGGAGTAGGGCGGTATATAAATCAAATTAAGTAAGTAAGTAAGTACCCAGTTCCAGAAACTGTTGTTCATTTATTTATTTATTTATTTAATTTATTTATTTTATTTGTCAAGCATACTGTATATAAGATAACAGGTAAAAGTATAACCATAATTTGAATATATGAAAATAGTAAGTAAAAAAGGAATATTAGGACAGGGACGGTAGGCACGGTGGTGGACTTATGCACGCCCCTTACATACCTCTTAGGAATGGGGTGAGGTCAACAGTAGACATATGTTTCATATGACATAGTTCATATGTTTGATCAAAGATTAGATCAAAGACTAGATGGTTACAAGGATCAGATGGGTTGCTGTGAGAGATTGTGGGGAACTGGGAAGGGAAAGAAAAGAACTCCCAGCATAAACCATCAAGGGATGGCAGCCAAATCAGCCAAGAATTTATTTCAAGAAATGCAATTCACGCCAAGTGAGATGAAAGTTCAGAAGAAGCATTTCAAAGCATTCAAAGTGTCTGTACATTAACTGCAAGAAAGTTGCCAAGATTCTACATGTGCCCCTGACAAGCATTATGGAATTGAAGTTTGGGTACCATTATTCAAGAGATTGCCATTGGTTCATTTAGCTGCTCTACTTGAAGATGCACACAAATCCCAATGCACCTCCCACCTCTTTGTAGAGGGATTTCCAGGGCAGAGAAGAAAGACTAGATCTCCATCTCGCTAGTGATTCTGACACAGTGGAAGGTGAATAAGATGCCTCCCCAACAGTGGTGGGTTCCAACCGGCTTTACTACGGGTTCTCTTCGTGCACGCACTTTGTGCGTGATCGCTGCGCCCATGCTCGCTTCACTCGCATGCGCACCAAATGTGGCTCAGCAGACTGATAGCATTGTGATTAACACCAGCTGTCTGCAATTACTGTAAGTTCGAATCTCGCCAAGGCTCAAGATTGACTCAGCTTTCCATCCTTTCTAAGGTGGGTAAATTGAGGACCCAGTTTGTGGGGGCAATAAGCTGACTTTGTATAAATATACAAAAGTATGAAGGCTATTGCTTAATGCATTGTAAGCCGCCCTGAGTTCCCAGAGAAGGGCGGCATATAAATCAAATTAAAAAAAAAAACTTGCACTCCAAGCAAGCACGTTAGGTATCTGCCCAGCTGAGATGCAGCAATCCACTCTGTCGCACCTATCAGCTGGGCTAAAAAAGAAGGAATAAAGATAGGAATAACGCGGGGGCAGGTGGGAGGGCCCAGCTCTCGGACAAAGAGAACCGGTTCGGTGACGTTACATCGTCACCGCTACCGGCTCGGCCGAACCGGGCCGAACCGGGAGGAACCCACCACTGCTCCCCACTGCTCCTACTTGTTAGACCCCATACGCAAAGCACAATCAAGGAAGCAAGAAACACGGACTCCAATGGGACACTTTCATGCAAGAATTAGGGATGAAATTCAGAATTTTGGAATCTGCAAGGGCCCTCTCCAGCCCTCGTTTAATGATCTGTTCATTAAGGGAGTTTCTCTCTGAATGTTTTGACTTTCTTCTTCCTGAGCATTTTGCAAGAGAGGCTGCTGTTTACCAGATAAGCAATTAACAAACTCCCATCCCATCTTTGGTTGTTTATGTCTAACACACCTCCATTAGCTTCCTGGCTTCCGCACAATTTCTCAAGCTGCTTAATATTGTTGATTCGCATTGCCAACTAGAGTATGAAACCAAGTTCTATCCCTTTTTTTTTTTTTAAAGAGCACTGATGCAGATAGTTAGTTTCTTGCTGGTATCAACGGGGAACCAGTGATTTCCAACGGGAAGAAATGGCAGTAAGAAATCCATGGTGTTCCTTACCACTCCCAGAATCAATCTTATGGAAAAGGAACAATTAACTGCTCTGTTGGGCAGCAAAGAAAAGGGGGGATGCTCCCAGGAGCCCCTAAAAATGGCAGATTGTTGTACGCAACCCATTGACTTAAACCACCAGTCATGAATTAAACCATCTTTCCTCATTTAATAAAAGTAAAGCGGATTGCTGAGATTTTATCTGTTATTATTTCAGCAAAAAACAGAGTTGCATTGGCAAGAACAGCGACAAATATAATTCAAATTTATAGTAGTAGTAGTAGTAGATTGGCGATAGATTAACATTTAAGAAAAACATTAAGCTTATACTGTGAATACACTATAACCGCCCTTCCCTGTTCTTATATTGGATTTAATTTTTTTTATTGTATAGTTTATGTAGCTTATCTTCAAAACACCCCAAATTTTACATAAAGTTTATATATATATTCTGCATTATATTTCTTTAGCCTCACATTTGGCCCACATAAAACATAAGCCTTTTTGTTTTGATTTGTTTCTGTGCGTAGCTCATAGCTTGGTTTCAGTATTTTGGTTTCAGATTCATATGGCAAACAGAGAGATTCCAATTAGTCTCATTATTTTACTACTGATATATTTGGGTTGATTCCAAGAAACGGAGATTCCATCCTCAAGTAAAGCCATATGTAGAGCTTCTGCTAATTTTCCCATGAGAAATACATGTAAATATACATCTGAGGTTCTTTATATATGCCAGTCAGAAGGGTGTGCCCCAAATTTTCATCCCCTGGGGTGCCATATTATGTTTTCGGTTAGATATTCCTATTTGAGCAAGCAATGTATTCAGTCTTTGACCTCCAGGAAAAGTGTGGCCTGTGGTTCTTAAAATATAGAGGATTGCCTTTCATTCACCAATTCTGGTCCACAAAGTACTTTCTAATAAAGGGGCCACAATGGTATACCAAACAATAATTCAAATCAGATGCCAAGATATATATTTTTTTTTAAAAAAAGCAATTTGCCTCTATTCATAATGTCCAGTGGGAGAAATTCTATAAATAGAGTGTATTTTTAGTGAACTATTTTTAGATGCAGGCACAGATTGCCATCGTATCATTCTTTAGTTTCTTCCTGTAGTTAACTCAAATCAAATATATTTATTTTAATACATCACTTTATTATACCTGACTTAAGTCACAGCAACTTGAACAATGGCAACTCTACTTATCCAACAGCAGCCTCAGCAACTCACAATAACACCACAATGACAATATGCATCCAATGACGCCAGTGGTAGGTTTCAAAATTTTTTACTACCGGTTCTGTGGGTGTGGTTTGGTGGGCGTGGCATGGCTTGGTGGGCGTGGCAGGGGAAGGATACTGTAAAATCTCCTTTCCCACCCCACTCCAGGGGAAGGATACTGCAAAATCCCCATTTCCTCCCCATCAGCCGGGCCTTGGGAGTCAGAGAATAGATGTGGGCGGGGCCAGTCAGAATTTTTACTACCGTTTCTCCGAACTACTCAAAATTTCCGCTACTGGTTCTCCAGAACTGGTCAGAACCTGCTGAAACCCACCTCTGAATGACACCATTATGCACATGTCATATTACATACTTGCTTCCTCATATCTGATTAAAGAAGTTGTGACAGTAGCATAATGACATTGTCCTCCCCTCCCTTGGACCCAATATACACATATGTATCTATACATACGTAGTCTGAGCTATAGTTAGCTTCCTGGTGTTGTTGTTAGTTATGAAGTTGTGTCTGACCCATTGTGACCCCATGGACAACGTTCCTCCAGGCCTTCCTGTCCTCTACCATCCTCTGGAGTCCACTTAAGCTCACGCCGACTGCTTCAGTGACTCCATCCAGCCACCTCGTTCTCTGCCGTCCCTTTCTTCTTTTGTCCTCAATCTTTCCCAGAATTAGGCTCTTCTCCAGCGAGTCCTTCCTTCTCATTAGGTGGCCAAAGTATTTGAGTTTCATCTTCAGGATCTGGCCTTCTAAAGAGCAGTCAGGGTTGATCTCCTCTAGGACTGACCGGTTGGATCGCCTTGCAGTCCAAGGGACTCGCAGGAGTTAGCTTCCTCCAGGATATAAATAACAGTTTTATTGCCCCATGGTACCCTTAATGATAGGTAAATTGGCTAAACCAGTGGTGAAATCCAATTTTTTTTACTACCGGTTCTGTGGGCGTGGCTTGGTGGGTGTGGCAGGGGAAGGATACTGCAAAATCCCCATTCCCTCCCCACTCTGGGGCCAGCCAGAGGTGGCATTTGCCGGTTCTCCGAACTACTCAAAATTTCTGCTACCGGTTCTCCAGAACCTGTCAGAACCTGCTGGATTTCACCCCTGGGCTAAACCCCTGAAAGTTGAAATGAGATGAATTGTCCCAAAGGTGTTTTTTCAAGAGACAACTGGACTTTCTGGTTTTCCTTTGAAGTGTCACCTGAGTAGTGCAAATGGGTGTGAAGCCTTCCTGGAACTGCTGAAAGGATTGTGTTATGGAGCTGTGCTTTCTGCAGGATGTTGTTGTTGGTTTTTTTTGCCCTGTATCTCTTCACTGTTGAATATAGGCAGAGGCCGTTGGGGATCAGTTTGTGGTGTCTGCATCTCAAACTGAAGCGCAAATGGTCCTGGTAGCCTGCAATTTTTCTCTGGAGATCCGTTCATATCATTCGAGGGCCTCTGAGTGGCCTCAACGACTCTCTACAATGATGCAAATGACCAGTTGTCTACAAGGAATCTAAATCCTTCCATTCCCCACCATCCAGTCAGAACTGAAGAAGCTGTTCTGTCCTCGTCTCACACACGCACACAAACAGTCAGCCAGGGGTTAAATAAAACTTGCAGACAATAAATTCCTTTGATAACAGGATTGGCAGCAACCCAGTAGCTGCTTGCCAAGAACTTTACTCACAGAGGGAAGTATTCCTCCTCCGTCCAAAACAAATACACAAAGTCAAAGAATTGTCAAGTCCAGTCCATATTAAATCCAAGGCAGGCAGATAACGTAGTTTCAGAGATACAATGCGACTCGCTAGTTGTTTAGTTTTGTCCGTCACAGAGCCTGAATGGCCACCACACCCCCTTTTATCCCCTGTGGGGTGTGGTCCAGTGACTCAGCTTAATCTCTGGCACGCCTCCTTTTCTGCTGCATGCGCTTGTCTCTCCGACGCTGGCGTGGATCCAGCCAAGACTTATCTCCGTCACTGTCCGACTGCGACTGTTCGGAGATACCTGGCTCCTGGCCAATCTCTTCTCCCTCGGGAGACACCTGAGGCATTGCCAGAGAGGAGGGTCCTGGAGAGGGAGGCCTGGCCAACTCCTCTCCTTCACCTTTGGAGTCTTCTCCCTCCGATAAGACAGGCTCGGGGGTCGGAGTCACAACAGAAGCTTCTTGGATGAGAAGCAAAACGTCTTCAAAGAAAAACCAGAAAGTCCAGGTGCCTCTTTAAAAAGCACCTTTGGGACAACCACGACCTGGATGACTGAGGATCTTCATAGACATTTAGCTATGAGACAAATTGCACAAAGCTATCCATATTTAGAAACAGTGCCATGAGCTCATCTTTGAAGGGTGCCCTTTCAAGGCATAGGTCCTTCTCTGGTTCTTCTCAGCTCTTTTTTTTTTTAAAAAAAAAAACAAGTTTTATTGGTTTTTTCACCTCTTCCACATTCACCCACATCTTTTTTTTTTGAACAAAGTGTTGACCGTTTTTTATCGTATACAATTAATCAAATCGTATACAATGCGAGCTGCGTTGGCTCCCAGTGCTCTTCCGGGTGCGATTCAAGGTATTGATTAACATCTTTAAAGCATTCCATTGCTTAGGACCTGGGTACTTACGGGACCGCCTTCTGCTACTGACAGCTTCCCACCAGCCAGTACACTCCCAGGGTGGAGCTCCTCGGGGTGCCGTCGGTCAGACAATGTCGACCGGCGACCCCCCGGGGGAGAGCCTTCTCAGTGGGGGCTCCTGCCCTCTAGAAAAAGCTGCCCCTGGAGGTACGGAGGATCCCGGACTTGCGCACCTTCCGCCGTGCCCTGAAGACTTTGTTATTCCAGCAAGCCGGGCTAGCCTAATTTTAATGGTTTTAAATTTTAAATTGGATTTTAATGGGATGTTTTTAATTGTGGGCCAAAGTATTTAATCTGGTTTTAAATTGTTTTTAATTTTTATACTTATGTATTTGATCTTGGCTGTTCACCGCCCTGCGTCCTTCGGGAAAAGGGCGGTATATAAATATAATTAATAAAATAAATAAATAAACATAAAATACATCTTTTAAGAGCGAAGGTTTGGTCCGGTCATAGATAGGTACAATTTCTCACACTTCTTTAACAAGCTCGATTCCAAATTTCATCCGTTTACATCTTTTAAAATAAAAGTCAAACCACAAATTTTTAACACTAATTCTAACATCTTAATCTAAACATTTAGCATTTTATTGTATCACCATAAATCTTAATTTCCAAATAAACACAACTCCTTTTTATATGCAATCTTTAGTTTCCAAATAACACAATTCTAATTTTTATATCATTCCCCTCTTTTCTTATTCTTTCTCCCTTTTTTTAAAAAACCTATCTCAATATTTCTGTACCTGCATACATAAACATCATCTTCATTTATCCCTAAATTCTTACTTTACTATTTATTCACATTTGTTCTCTTTTATTCTTAAACAATTCATTCTTTATCTTTATATATTTATATTTGTTCATTCAGGGTTGCCTTTCTTCCCGGTTCTTCTCAGCTCTTTATAGTAGTCTTCCTTAGTTTACAGGTAGTCCTCAAGTAATGACCACAATTGAGCCTAAAATTTATATTGCTAAGTAAGCATTTATTAAGTGAGTTTTGTCCCGTTTTACAACTGTTGTTGCCACAGTTGTTAAATCAATCATTGCATTTGTTAAGTTGGTGACACGGTTGTTAAATGAATCTGGCTTTCCCATTGACTTTGCTTGTCGAAAGGGGATGATCCCATTCACATGACCCTATTCGGACACTGTGACCGTCATAAATATGAACCAGTTGCAAACCGCCTGAATTTGATCATGTGGGATGCTGCAACGGTCATAAGTATGAAAAACGGTCGTGTCACTTTTTTCCAGTGCCATTGTAACTTTGAATGAACACTAAATGAACTGTTGTAATTTGAGGTCTACCTATATGTTGCTTCACTATTTCTGTGTCATTAACCATCATAGTTTATTACAGAGCAATGAACGCAACTCTACATATGTTTGATACAATCTTTACAATCTGTTATTGATGTAGATTGTTTTATTGCCGAATATATATTTTGGGGTTGTTAGGATGATACCCAAGAGAGCGCCGTCATACCTGTGGCTTGGGTAAAAGAAAATAATTTTAATTAAGAAAATAAAAAGTTTCCATGGGACAAATAAAGATAAGTAAAGGTAAAGGTAAAGGTTCCCCTTGCATATATGTGCTAGTCGTTCCCAACTCTAGGGGGCGGTGCTCATCTCTGTTTCAAAGCCGAAGAGCCAGCATTGTCTGAAGACGTCTCCGTGGTCATGTGGCCGGCGTCGTTCCCGACTCTAGGGGGCGGTGCTCATCTCTGTTTCAAAGCCGAAGAGCCAGCATTGTCCGAAGACGTCTCCGTGGTCATGTGGCCGGCGTCGTTCCCGACTCTAGGGGGCAGTGCTCATCTCCGTTTCAAAGCTGAAGAGCCAGCATTGTCCGAAGACGTCTCCGTGGTCATGTGGCCGGCATGACTCAACGCCAAAGGCACACGGAACACTGTTACCTTCCCACCAAAGGTGGTCCCTATTTTTCTACTTGCATTTTTTACGTGCTTTCGAACTGCTAGGTTGGCAGAAGCTGGGACAAGTAACGGGAGCTCACCCCGTTACGTGGCACTAGGGATTCGAACCGCTGAACTGCCGACCTTTCGATTGACAAGCTCAGCATCTTAGCCACTGAGCCACCGCATCCCTTTCCAAGAATGCCTCTAGTCTCAAATGGGCCCCCTAAACCTGCTTCAAAAATGAATATTATGGACAGCTACAGCTCATTGCTTGGGTTAGAAACTTGCCAACCACAATTTCATAGGTAAACAATAGCAATAGCAAATATTTTGCAAGAGCACTCATAACAAGGTTCTGGAAATATACACCCTTTTCCAACAAGGTTGAGAATCACCAGGCTAAGGCAGAGCCATCATAAATAGACTTGTCCACCAGATGCAGAAATAATTTGCCACCCAGAACCAATTCACTTAAGTAGAGAGAACATCGTGTTTTTCCATTTTAAGCATCAAAGAACATAAGGAGAGCACATTTAAATCAAAATAAGTCTTCTCACTCTTTATTTCCCACCCACTAACCAGGATTTAGAAGCATGGTACCCTCATAATATGCAAAGTATAGACTTATGAATCGTGGTGGCACAGTGGTTAGAATGCAGTATTGCAGGCTAATTCTGCATTCTCACTGCCAGGAGTTCGATCCTAACTGGCTCAAGGTTGACTCAGCCTTCTATGCTTCCAAGATTGGTAAAATGAGGACCCAGATTGTTGGGGGGCCATATGCTGACACTATAAACTGCTTAGAGAAGGCTGTAAAGCACTGTGAAGCGGAATATAAGTATTGTTGCTATTGCTATTATCTGCAATAACCCCGGTGGCGCAGTAGTTAGAGTACAGTACTGCAGGCGACTTCTGCTAACTGCCGGCTGCCTGCGATTTGGCAGTTCAAATCTCACCAGGCTCCAGGTTGACTCAGCCTTCCATCCTTCCGAGGTGGGTGAAATGAGGACCCAGTTTGTGGGGGCAATAAGCTGACTTTGTATAAAACATACAAAAGAATGAAGGCTATTGCTTAACGCATTGTAAGCCGCCCTGAGTCTCCGGAGAAGGGCGGCATATAAATCAAATTAAAAAAAAAAAAAAAAAATGAGGACCCAGATTGTTGGGGGCAATAGGCTGACTTTGTAAACTGCTTAGAGAGGGCTGTAAAGCACTGGGAAGTGATATATAAGTCTAAATGCTATTGCTATTTCCCTCCCTCCCTCCCTTCCTTCCCAGTGCTTAGAATGCAGCATTGCAGGCTAACTCTGCCCACAGCCAGGGGTTCGATCCTGACTGGCTCAAGGTTGACTCAGCCTTCCATCCTTCTGAGGTGGATAAAATGAGGACCCAGATTGTTGGGGGCAATATATTGACTCTGTAAACCACTTAGAGAGAGCTGTAAAACACTGTAAAGCAATATATAAGTCAAAGTGCTATTGCTATCTGGACTATTAGCCTTATATCTGGTTAATGTGTCCAGTACCCTTTTAAGCAGGCTAGGATGCTGATGATAATAGGGTTGGGGTGATTTTTCTATAGATTATACACTGAGTGAAACAATGCTCTGGTTGAATTCCAAATGCAGAATCTAATTGTATTTATTATTTAATTGATAGCTGTCTGACTCTCAAACAACTCTCTGAGTGCTTGCAACTAAAACACACACACACACACACACACACACACACACACACACACCAGCAGTACTAAAAGAAAAATATAACAGATCAGAATAGCACAGTAAAAAGAACCAAAGAAAACAAATCTTAAAAAGAGAGCTCTTCCAATTTACCCCGTCTCTAAGGCCTGGGAAAACATTGGAAGGAGAACTTTAACTGGGGTCCTTCCAAAGCTTTGGAAGCAATTTTGAGTTTCAAGATGCAGAAGTAGAAATTATGCATTTGCAAATCCCTCTCCCCCAACGTTTTGCAAATAAGGAAAGACGAAAAACCAGAGGGGGGCATAGTTGAATGATTGGCTTCATGCTGCCCATCCAAAACCACCTATTCTATTTCCCCAATACCCCAAACGCTTTAAAGGGGAGTCAAAATTTTTTCCTCTGAAAATCTGCAGGCTTCACCTTCTCAAACAAGGCAGCTATACAGTGCTTGCAAATTGCATCTTATTCTGCCAAACTGCAAGAAGGGAAAAATAACAAGATTCCCATAAATTAAACTGAGAATTTCAAGATTGAATGAAAAAAGCCTGCTTGCATTTGTCTTACATCTGTTTGTTCTGAATCCCTTGCCACCTAGATTCAGAGAATGACCTTGAATTAAAGAGGGAGTAATAACCCAGTGTTCTACTTTTTATACATCTGCACGTACATTTATAATGTTTTGGCGTGTCTTTCCTTAATTTTTTTTTCTTAAATTAAAAAGTTCCAAGCTTCGCAAGGCCTCCTCATGAGTTACAACTCTGATTATTTTTTAAAAAAGTTTTTATTTTTATTATAACACAATATGACAAACACAAAACAATATATATATATATATATATATATATATATATATATATATATATATATATATATATATATATATACACACACTCTCTTTTTACAGCTATTTCACAATGGTCATTTTCTAATATTTACATTCTCCCCCGATTCCCTTTATACTATTCCTTTTCTTTTTGTCCCTTTCTCTTTTAATTACATTATATCTCTTAACAATCATATTGATTTTATACATTCTATACCAGAGGTGGGTTTCAGCAGGTTCTGACCAGTTCTGGAGAACCGGTAGCAGAAGTTTTGAGTAGTTAAGAGAACCGGTAGTAAAAATTCTGACTAGCCCCGCCCCCATCTATTCTCTGCTTCCCAAGTCCCAGCTAATTGGGAGGAAATGGGGATTTTGTAGTATCCTTCCCCTGGATTGGGGAGGCAATGGAGATTTTACAGTATCCTTCCCCTGGAGTGGGGTGGGAATGGAGATTTTACAGCATCCTTTCCCTGCCACACCCACCAAGCCACGCCCACCAAGCTATGCCACACCCTCCAAACACACCTACAGAACCGGTAGTAAAATTTTTTGAAACCCACCACTGATTCTATACATTATCATATTTGTTCTTTCCATTTTCAACTTCACCTCTATTTTTATTATCCATTATTTCTAGTCTCTAGCCAATTATACCATTTGTTCCAGATTATATAATATTCCGTATCTCCCTTTTCTTTGAGCTCTTTTGTTAATTTGTCCATCTCGGCATGTTCTAGGATTGTTTTTATCAATTCTTCTTCTGTTGGTATGTTTTCCCTTTTCCAATTTTGTGCGTATGATATGCGTGCAGCTGTTATAATATGTAAAATCAAATATTTTATTTGTTTGGTGTATTTTTCGGTAAATATTTTTAATAATATTGCTTAACGCACTGTAAGCCGCCCTGAGTCTCCGGAGAAGGGCGGCATATAAATCAAATTAAAAAAAAAAAGAAGAAGAAGAATGTCTCTGGTTTTCCATCAATAGGTTGCTCTGTTATTTTTTTCTAACCATTTCTTAATCTTAGCCCAGAGTTTTTTTGCAGCCAGACACGTCCACCAAAGATGTAAATAAACTCTGATTATTTTGATATCCCTTGTTCCAGTGGTGGGTTGCTACCGGTTCTCCCCGGTTCTTGCAAACCGGTAGTGGAAATTTTGAGTAGTTTGGAGAACCGGTAAATACTACCTCTGCCTGGCCCCGCCCCCAATCTATTCGCTGCCTCCCAAGTCCCATCTGATCGGCTAGAAGGAAAAAAATCAGGGCTCACTTGACAAAGAAGAGGAAAAAAAAACAAGACACCGTAGCTTTAAATTGAGAAGCCAAGAAGCCTCCCAACTGATTGACTAGAACTGATCCGCTCCTTGTAAACCGCTCGGTGGTGGTAGATTGGCAATTGAGGCCAAGCTGCCTGAAAGCGGTTTCCGATGCTCTCGGTGGTGGCAGAGCGTCAAAAAACTATTTAAACTCTTGCCGTGGCACTTCAAAGGGCCGCCCTACAGCTGATCAGCAGTAGAAGGCAATGTGGTGGTAGACCAGTGCGCTCCAAAAACAAATGGGTAGACCGGTACGGCTCTGCAAGCAGTTAAAAGCCTGGTAGACCAGTACCTCTGCTAAATCCTAAAGAATTGTTTGTCACATGACCATCAAGCCACGCCCACAAAATAAGCCACGCCCCCAGAACCGGTAGTAAAAAAAATTAGAACCCACCCCTGCCTTGTTCCTATGTGTGATGTTGCTACACATTTAAATGCAGTACTTTATAAAAATCTCCAAAGTAGTCCTTGGCTTGCAACCTTTAGTGACCGTGCAAAGTTACAACGGCACTTTGAAAAAAAGTGAGTTATAACAGTTTTGCAGAATCCCCATGGTCATGGGATCAAAATTTAGACATTTGGCAAGTGACTCATATTTATGTCGGTTGCAGTGTCTCAGAGTCATCTGATCATCTTTTGCAACCTTCTGACGAGCGAAGTCCATGGGGAAGCCAGATTTGCTTAACAACCAGGTTATTGTTCTCACACGCACACACACCAACAGACATCCAAGAGTTAAAGACCAAACTAGCCGGCAAAATCCTTTTCCTTATGATAATGGAACTTGGCAACAACCTAGTGGCTGCCTGCCAAGAGTTTATTACTTACGAAGAGGAGAGATAACTTCTCTCCGCTTCTGGTACATCAAAAGAAACAGCTCAATAATTACAGAGTCAATCAAGTCCAGAAATAATCCAGCAAAGTCTATAGCAAAAGTCCGGCAATGCAGAATGGCGTGGAAGCTTTCAGCTTTGTTCGTCACAAGGTTAGACTGGCCACCACGCTCCCTTTTATACCTTGTGGGGTGTGGTCCAGTGACTCAGCCTAATCTCGGGCACGCCTTTTCTTCTGTTGCGTGCGCTTATCTCTGCGACGCTGGCGTGGATCCAGCCAAGACTCATTACTCTCATCACTGTCCACCTGTGGCTGTGTGGACGTGCTTGGCCCCGGCCCTATCTCTTGCCCTTCAGCGGACACCGAAGGCATTGCCAAAGAGAAGGGTCCTGGAGAGGGAGGCCTTGCCAACTCCTCTCCTTCACTCTCGGAGTCCTCTCCTGCTGATGACACAGGCTCAGGTAACGGAGCCACAACAGTTATTAACTGAACAACTGCAGCGAGGTCGTAATATGCTGCAAAACTCACTTAACAAATGTCTCCGTTAACAACAGAAATTTTGGGCTTAATTGTGGTAGGTATACCTGTACTTATATTATTACATTACTACATTATTCTTCATACGTCATTGTGAAAATGGAAAAATACAAGCAATATATTTCTGCCGTGGCACCTTGCTACTCAATGGCTTTGAAACTCATGGAATTTGATACTCAATGCGTTTTGATGAGAAAATTTTGTCCCAATACTTGTTGTTCGTTTGATACTCAATGAGCAAGCTAGAACTTGTCAATGTTGGTTGCTTCTGTGACTTGCTACCCTTTCCAGCTGAAACAATGAGTAATGTGTTAGTAATGGCAGCTCTTGCCCTGTGCACATCGCCTTGAAGTCTTATCTTAGTTTCTGTTGTCATTTTGTGTATTTTTTCTCAGTACAGTACAAGTAAAGTCAAGTTTTTATTTTATTTAATCTAAGTGTTTCTTAATTTTTAGGTTTATTTCTCATGTAAAGAAATGATATACAACCCCCCCCCTTTTTTTTTTTTTTGCCTATTGCCTTAAAATGTGCATTGTCTTTGGTTTGGGAACATATTAAATCTATTTACATTATTCCTTATGGTACTCATCGCATCTCCCAGAAACAATTAACAATGAATACCGATGTATCGCTGTACTTCAGAATCAGAACCAGAATAGAGCTGGAAGGGACTTTGGAGATTTTACAGATTACAGATTAGTAGAGTTGGAAGGGACCTTGAAGGTCATCTAATCCAACCCCCCACCCACCCACCCAAGCAGGAGACCCTACACCATTTCTGGCAAATGACGGTCCAATCTCTTCTTGAAAGCCTCCAGTGAGGAAGCTCCCACAACTTCCAAAGGCAACTTCTGTTCCATTGGTTGAATGTTCTCACTGTCAGAAAATTTCTCCTTAATTCCAGGTTGCTTCTCTCCTTGATTAGTTTCCATCCATTGTTTCTTGTCCTGCCCATATATACAGTTAAAAATATTTCCTGTTAATGAATTTATGGGTTGGATCAGGATTTAGTCATAATGAAATGTGTGCAGTAGAGATTCAGTGAAATATATAGGGCTTAGATTACCTGTAACAAACTAAAGCATTACAGGTTTTAATAGGGCAAACTCAGGACAGCATGAAGTCCAAGCAAGAATAGCTGTGTAGTTAGTTATTCTTGCACAACTATCATCCATTTCAGTGGAGCTTCAACGATAGAGAGAACATTTTACTGAGGTTCTAAAAAAATAACTGAGGTAATCTGCCCCAACTACTTAAAACATTTGACTTGCTATGCGTAATATTTGGACATTAAGTGCTTTGAGGTGTCTCCAGCCTGGGATCTCAAAGGCATTTCATCCATTGGGCTTTTTGGAAATTCTAATTTTTTGTAGTTTGGGAAACCATGAAGAAAGTCAGCGTCCTTCCAAAAATCCCAGAACTTCAATATCCTGAAGAGATGATGGAAAGATGGAAGGATGGTATTGATCAGGGGTGAAATTCAGCAGGTTCTGACAGGCTCTAGAGAACCGGTAGCGGAAATTTTGAGCAGTTCAGAGAACCGGCAAATAACACTTCTGGCTGGCCCCAGAGTGGGGTGGGAATGGAGATTTTGCAGTATCCTTCCCCCAAGAGCGGGGAGGGAATGGGGATTTTGCAGTGTCTTTCCCCTGCCATGCCCACCAAACCAAACCACACCCACCAAGCCACGCCCACAGAACCGCTAGTAAAAAAAAATTGAATTTCACCACTGGTATTGATGAATATGCTTTTTAAATTTATATCCCATTAGATGATTTTAAGGGAATTCTCAAATTCTCTTAAATCCAATCAGTGAGAACTGCATCACGTAGAACATTTTAGTTCCCCCTCTCTAGAAGTACATGTTAAGCATAAACTTTATAATCATCTATTTGTTCTACTCTTGTTTCCCTCTTTATTTTCCTGAGGTGTTTTTTTTTTTATTGTTTACAATGTGCCTTTGACATTCTGTACCTCATCCCCTCTCCTTGTTTTCCTTAACTGTATCCTGTTTTAATATTCCCTGTGGAAAGTCTTTTGCGGAGTATTTTTATACGGATTTTTCAAAACTTCCTTCCTGACCGTTGAATCTTCTCTTCCTATGTCAAAATCAGAGTCCTTTGGCTAAACTTCTCAGGACATGAGCAAGACAAGCCCACACATTTTACAAACCAACTTCCTTTATTTGTAGTGTATATAAAACCTCATGTGTTAATAAACAGTAGTTTACTGTTTGTCATAAAGGAAGGGAGAACATTAACTTTCAAGAGAAAAAAAACTTTTGCAATATTGTTAGCATTTACAGACTCATTTTTCCCACTTGACAAGTAGACCAAGTTTCCAAATGGTTTTGAAGTAATCTAACAAACTCAGAATTTAAACGGAAGGGTAGAATGCTTTCTTAAAATAGGTTTTAAATGGAAGGGTAGAATGCTTTTTTAAAATAGGTTTTTATTGGAAGAAACTATAGCTGTGATGGCGAACCTATGGCATGCGTGACACAGGTGGCACGCAGGGCCCTCTCTGCGGGCACGCCAGCCATCGCCCCGGCCTAGCTCCACCGCGCATGTTTGTCGGCTTCCTGCCGGCCAGATGGTCTTCGGGTTTCTGCCATGCATGCGCAGGGGGTGGGGCACTCCCATTGCATTTTGGGGGTTTGTGTGCACGCACTCCTCCCACACCCCGTTTTGGGCCTGGAAGGCTTCCTGCCCCAACCTGGAAGCCAAAACAGGGCATGGCGGGGGTGCGCGAGGCCCCCTCGCACCCCGTTTTGGCCATAGAATGCCTCCTGCACCAACCTGGAAGCCAAAACAGGGCACCGGGGGGGCACATGTGTGTGGGGGACGCTCGCATTGCATTTGGGGGGTTCATGCATGCGCACGTGCATTTGGGCACACACGCTCACGCTTTTTTTTTTTTTTTAATTTGATTTATATGCCGCCTTCTCCGAAGACTCAGGGCGGCTTACAATGTGCTCAGCAATAGCCTTCATCCTTTTGTATATTTATACAAAGTCAGCTTATTGCCCCCACAACTGGGTCCTCAATTTACCTACCTTAGAAAGGATGGAAGGCTGAGTCAACCTTGAGCCTGGTGAGATTCGAACTCTGCAGTAATTGCAGGCAGCTGGTCTTAATAACCAGCTTAATAACAGGGTGCCTTAAACTCCTGTACTACCAAGGCTCTTAGAGGCTGGAGAGACACCCCTTGACGTGAGTGACATTAAGTTGGCCACGCCCACACAGTCACATGACCACCTAGCCACGCCCAACCACCCGGTCATTAGGCAGATCATTTTAGTGGTCCGCGGGATTTACAATTATGAGTTTAGTGGTCCCTGAGGTCCGAAAGATTGGTGACCCCTGATCTAAAAGGATGCAAATGACCAGCTGCCTGCAAGAAATACAAATCCTTCCATTCCCCACCGTCCTGTCAGAGTGGAAGAAGCTTCTTGGATGAGAAGCAAAACGTCTTCAAAGAAAAAAAAAAAAAAGAAAGTCCGGTTGCCTCCTGAAAAAGCGTCTTTGGGACAACCAAATGACCTGGATGACTGAGAATCTCTACAGCCTTTTATTGCAGATAGTTTCTGTCTAGTAGATTTTTTTTTTTTAATTTGATTTATATGCCGCCCTTCTCCGGAGACTCAGGGTGGCTTACAATGCGTTAAGCAATAGCCTTCATCCTTTTGTATATTTATACAAAGTCAGCTTATTGCCCCCACAACTGGGTCCTCAATTTACCTACCTTAGAAAGGATGGAAGGTTGAGTCAACCTTGAGCCTGGTGAGATTCGAACTCTGCAGTAATTGCAGGCAGCTGGTCTTAATAAGCTTAATAACAGGGTGCCTTAAACCCCTGTACTACCAAGGCTTTGGGCTCTCGGCACCAAAAAGGTTAACCATCACTAAACTATAGTATTGATAGTGCCTTATAGAAACAGAACGAAGTGGGTTTCCAAAGCTGGCATGACATCCAGCAGGTTCTAACAGGTTCTGGAGAACCGGTAGTGGAAATTTTGAGTATAGTTCGGAGAACCGGTAGTAAAAATTCTGACTGGCCCCGCTCCCATCTATTCTCTGCCTCCCAAGTCCCAGCCAGAGGTGATATTAATGTTAATGTGATGTTTTTTTAAAAAAATAATGAAAGAAGTTGAACCAGAGGTGGGTTTTCAGCAGGTTCTGACCAGTTCTGGAGAACCGGTAGTGGAAATTTTGAGTAGTTCGGAGAACCGGTAGTAAAAATTCTGACTGGCCCCGCTCCCATCTATTCCCTGCCTCCCAAGTCCCAGCCAGAGGTGATATTAATGTTAATGTGATGTTTTTTAAAAAAAATAATGAAAGAAGTTGAACCAGAGGTGGGTTTTCAGCAGGTTCTGACCAGTTCTGGAGAACCGGTAGTGGAAATTTTGAGTAGTTCGGAGAACCGGTAGTAAAAATTCTGACTGGCCTCGCCCCCATCTATTCTCTGCCTCCCAAGTCCCAGCCAGAGGTGATATTTGCCAGTTCTCTGAACTGCTCAAAATTTCCACTACTGGTTCTCCAGAACCTGTCAGAACCTGCTGGATTTCACCCCTGGACATCCTGTATTTATGAAGGGCACAAGTTGGGGAACTCAGCAAACAGAAAAAAATGTTTATAAGTATGCAAAATCTTTCCCTCTCTCTACCCCTCCTTCCCCAGCCACTCTCTCTCTCTCTCTCACACACACACATTTATTCCTTGGGTTGGAAACAAAGTACAGGAAAATTAAGGTCCAAAATAAATTTTCCTTTTGAAACTCCCTTTTGATCTCTGTGGGTTGTTGTTGTTTTCTCTGCCGCCTTGTGAAGTTTCAAAACCAGTATGTGTTTTGTGTGTGTCTATGTTGTGTATGTGTGATCATACTTGAAGTCTCAAAGTCGTATTCATAGATCATTATCGGTCAGTTTTGAAGGTTTCTGTGCCCGTTGAACCCCCAAGATTTTCTTATGAAGAAGGTTGAGGGAGACGCCATTTTCCTGAATGTATTTTTGCGTATGAATGAGAAATGACTCCTGACAGTCCAGTCATATTCTTCCTTTTACATGCCTATTGAATCGATAGCTTTGAACCCAAACTAGCTGATGGCAAACATTCCTCCACACAATTTTTCTCAAAGGCAAGATGTACATTTCTCTATAGCTGTAGAGAAAGTGATAGGGGAAAGATGCGTGTTAGGATATGGTTCGAGCCTAACTATGTTGTCCAGGCAATATATGTGTACTGTTACTTTAATCTGTAAATGTATTATGTGACTTTAATGCTGAGTCATGCTGTAATTACATAATTACTGGTTGTGAGAGTATTTAAGCAAGGTATTGTAACATGTTCAGTTGCTGCTATGATATTCTGCCATTGATGATGAAGCTGCTATGATAAGCTACCATTGAGAGGAGTTGTTATCTGCTAATCATCGTTTGATGGATCTGCAACCATCGTGGTTTGTGAACCAGAGTGAGTTTGTTATTTAAACCAACTACTGTTTGTTGGGTAAGAAGATTCTGTAACTACTGGACTGATTTACTGGCAAAGACTTGGAATTTGTTTAAAGACTATGAGACTGTTTTTCTACTATAAAGTAAGCTTTTGATAAACCAGTTTGCATATCTCTTATTCATTGCTCTCAGCAACGTTTCCTTGTGCAATTTACTCTGCTGGTTGGTAACACAACACCAATATCCTTAACATTGGTTATGGGCCCAGAGCCAACCAGAACTAACTAGGATTGTTAAGAGCTAAACTGAGAGTTAATGTGAATAGAACAAACTGTGTTTGTGATAAACAATCCAAGTGAAGATGGCACTAGAACAAGCAGCAAATTTTTCCATGATAACCCAGCTGGATGGAACAAACTATGTATCCTGGTCTGCAAAATGTAATCTACTTCTGCGTAGAGAAGGACTGTGGGACATAGTTAATAATCCACCGGATGTAACAGCATGGAATCCTGCTGATGAAGAAGATGAGAAGAAATTAACCAAGTTTAACAGAGACAATGAACGAGCTCTTTGCATTATTGGACTAACACTGGGTGACCAGCAGCTTGTCCATATTCGTGGTGAAGAGTCTGCTGCTAGGTGTTGGACCAAGTTGAAGAGACTATATGTTCGTGACTCTGTGGGTGCTCATATTTATCTCACAAGGAGATTATTTAAACAACATCTTCTTAAAGGTGGAGATATGATGGCTCATTTGGAATCCATGACCAGAATTTTCCAGGAGCTGCATGAAAAGGAACTTGTTTTCTCAGAACT
This sequence comes from Pantherophis guttatus, assembly GCF_059756535.1. NCBI lineage: Eukaryota > Metazoa > Chordata > Lepidosauria > Squamata > Colubridae > Pantherophis > Pantherophis guttatus. The sequence goes on along the minus strand of NC_142070.1, from coordinate 72,102,266 downwards.
ACAACAAGTTTATATAATTAGAGGTTTTGTCCAGAGATGAACTGACATTGGCTGGCATAACCGGTAGGAAAGGTGGCAGTGGAGCTTCACAATTCATTCCCTGTTCCTTTTAGACATGCACAAAGGGGGCGAGGCCAATTTGCCAATCTCGATCCTTCCTTCCCGCGTACACGGCTGTATTCACCTTCATCCAGCTCCCCACAAACCATGTCCCACTGGAAATATTTACCCAACTCCGCGGTGGCTCAGTGGCTAAGACGCTGAGCTTGTCGATCGAAAGGTTGGCAGTTCAGCGGTTCGAATCCCTACTGCCGCGTAACAGGCTGAGCTCCCGTTACTTATCCCAGCTCCTGCCAACCGAGCAGTTCGAAAGCACTTAAAAAAATGCAAGTAGAAAAACAGGGACCACCTTTGGTGGGAAGGTAACAGCGTTCCGTGCACCTTTGGCGTTTAGTCATGCTGGCCACATGACCATGGAGACATCTTTGGACGGTGCTGGCTCTTCAGCTTTGAAATGGAGATGAGCACTGCCCCCTAGAGTCGGGAACAACTAGCACATATGTGCGAGGGGAACCTTTATCTTTTAGCATGGTAGAGGAGAGCATCAGCGATACCACACAATAAATATTTTCCACAGTTATAAAGTGTGTCGGTCTTCGTGAGCAATGTATTTTAACAAAGCCAGATGTGACTGCCATTGTTATTATTGTGGTCAGGCATTCTAAGAGAAACCAGGTACAGAGGTGTGAAAATGAAAAATGCACAAAAGTGCAACAATGGGTTTTTTCTAAGTAGCCAATAAATGTCCAAACTGTTTCTCAGAGTTACAGTGTCCTTGCCCTTTTTTGAAACCTAAAGTATAGAGTTTTGTTTTGTTTTTAATTTCACTCGGGAGTTAATGTGATTTTTTTAAAAAAAATAATGAAAGGAGTTGAACCAGAGGTGGGTTTCAGCAGGTTCTGGCCAGTTCTGGAGAACCGGTAGCGGAAATTTTGAGTAGTTCGGAGAACCAGTAGTAAAAATTATGACTGGCCCCGCCCCCATCTATTCTCTGCCTCCCGAGTCCCAGCTGATCGGGAGGAAATGGGGATTTTGCAGTAACCTTCTCCTGGAGTGGGGTGGGAATGGAGATTTTGCAGTATCCTTTCCCTGCCACGCCCACCAAGCCACACCCTTCAAGCCATGCCACGCCCACCAAGCCATGCCCACAGAACCAGTAGTAAAAACATTTGAAACCCACCACTGAGTTGAACCCCCTTTTAATTACTCCGGTGCAGAAGTGTGCTTGTCGGTTCATAACACAATGCAAAACAATTATTTCTCAGTGTTCAAACTGGGTGGCTCTCAAAGCAGACTGCCTCAGAGACATTGGAAAAGACAAAATACCACAGGATATCTGCTCTTAGTTAACCACTTTTGGAGTCTATGGGGGGGACCAGTGAGTTTGAACATAACTAGAAGTAAAAACAATATATTTAAACGAGCACTGAGCAGAGACTTCTTTTGGAAAATGTTAACAATTGTTTTGTGTTGGGGAATGTAACACTTTTCATTAAATGTTTTGTTTCCTGGAATCCAGAATATTTTCCACTGTTTTTCTGTATGGCAGAAGAAGCGCAACCACAATATTAGCAACATAGTAATATGTCAGGAGTCAGACATATTGGGTGAAAGAATATTGTGTTTCTCCTACAACTGTCTGTTAACATTCAACAAAGTCCAGGGCCCTCTAGTGATCAAACTATATAATAGCAGTATCCACATAGCCTTTTGGAAATATTACAGGGAACTAAACAGGCCTTTTCTGGAGTCACAGAGGTTGGAAAGACTCACAAGGCATAATTTCTGGAATGCGGCCTGTGCTACAAACTAGATTTAATGAACACCTAGTTCATCATATTACACACAGTGTCTTGTAACTAACATGATATAGTCTTCTACATACTAAACCTTTATGCTCTCCTAGATCTATCTAATGCTTCTATCTTTAAATTCTTTCAGATTCTGATAGATAGATAGATAGATAGATAGATAGATAGATAGATAGATAGATAGATAGATAGATAGATAGAAGAGTAGAGATAGAGATAGAGATAGAGATATACTGGGAGAGAGAGAGTAGAGTAGAGTAGAGTAGAGTAGAGTAGAGTAGAGTAGAGTAGAGTAGAGTAGAGTAGAGTAGAGGTAGAGGTAGAGGTAGAGGTAGAGGGTAGAGGTAGAGGTAGAGGTAGAGGTAGAGGTAGAGGTAGAGATATACCAGGAGAGAGAGAGAGAGAGAGAGAGAGAGAGAGAGAGAGAGAGAGAGAGAGAGAGAGAGAGAGATACTGGTAGAGATAGATAGATAGATAGATGATAGATAGATAGATAGATAGATAGATAGATAGATAGATAGATAGATAGATAGATATACCAGTAAAGATAGATAGATAGATGATAGATAGATAGATAGATAGATAGATAGATAGATAGATAGATAGATAGATAGATAGATAGATAGATAGATAGATAGATAGATATGGATGGATGGATGGATGGATGGATGATGAATGGATGATGGATATAGATATAGATATATCTTCTAGATTTTCATTTTTATATGTTTATACGTGTAGGCTAACCTATCCTCTCTGCTTTTTTAATAACTGTACCCCTCCCTCTTTATGCCGGTCTATGACCATAACAAAGATTTGATCTGAATTTGATTTATATTGCAGAGATTATCATGAACATCATTGCCTTAAAAATGTATTTTTAAGTTTGCAATAGAGAGCTGCTTTTAGGTTCGCTACTGTGGGCATTCAATATTTTCCCACAGAGAGATAAGAACCGAGAAGCAGTTGGGCTTCACAGCCATCTCATATGCAGAGGGCTGAAAGACTAGCTTCCTTTTCTCCTTCCCTTTCGCCAGCCTCCCTAATGAAAAGATTTGGAAACCGAAAACTATTTATAAAACTTCCAAATGGCCTTTTTGAGGTTGTTGGTTTTTTTTTTTTTAAGCTTCTCCTATTTCCTTTACTTTTTAGAGCATTGCTATATCTGATCTATGGAAAGAATAACACGGTTATTATTACCAAATAAAACTCAAGGGACAAATCGTGAAAGAGAGCAGTAAAAAAAAAAATATCCTATGAAATCTAGTAATATTAAAACAAAATCCCATCAATTTGGGTGTAGTTCATTTCCGACCAGCATCAACTCAATTCCAAAGGGCGAGGCAAGGTTAATAATACAAAACAGCAATTAAAGAAAGACAATTACTTTGTGGTGAGGCTTCCACTCCCAGGAGTTGTGTGTCTTCAGGTTGCTCACAAACATTATGTGCTTGTACTTTGTGTAGCAAATGACACACCCCACTTGCTGTCCATTGCAATGCCTTTGGGACTACTTAATGTTTCTTGGAGTTGCCCATGTTATTTTATGAAATGGCCCTTAAGAGTTTATGTTGCCATTAAAGATTCTGTCTTTACTACCTTGTAAGATCATTTGTTTTGTTACAAGGCTATCCCATCTGAGCGTCTCCAAAAATTGGCTTCCGCTGCTTTGGAAGGAAATTGTACTTATTTTTTTGGATTATCTTCTTTCTAATGAACTTGTTTTATTTCTAGTCTTCCGGAAGAAAAAGAGATTAAGGCAGTGGTGAAATCCACATTTTTTTTTTACTACTGGTTCTGTGGGCGTGGCAGGGGAAGGATACTGCAAAATCTCCATTCCCACCCCATTCCAGGGGAAGGATACTGCAACATCCCATTCCCTCCCCACTGCTGGGGAAAGGATATTACAAAATCTCCATTCCCACCCCACCTGGGGCCAGCCAGAGGTGGTATTTGCTGGTTCTCTGAACTAGTCAAAATTTCCGCTACTGGTTCTCCAAACTGCTCAAAATTTCCGCTACCGGCTCTCCGAACTGCTCAAAATTTCCACTACCGGTTCTCCAGAACCTGCTGGATTTCACCCCTGGTTCTCACTGTCAGAAATATTTCTCCTTATTTCTAGGTTGAAGCTCTCCTTGTTCAGTTTCCATCCTTTATTCCTTGTCTGGCCTTCTGGTGCCTTGGAAAATAGCTTGACCCCCTTCTCTCTGTGGCAGCCCCTCAAATATTGAAACATTGCTATCATGTCTCCCCTGGTCCTTCTCTTCACTAGACTAGCCATGCCCAGTTCCTGCAACCGTTCATCGTATGTTTTAGTCTCCAGTCCCTTAATCATCCTGGTTGCTCTCCTCTGCAATGTAACAGTAGTCTTCTTCTTCTTCTTCTTCTTCTTCTTCTTCTTCTTCTTCTTCTTCTTCTTCTTCTTCTTCTTCTTCTTCTTCTTCTTCTTCTTCTTCTTCTTCTTCTTCTTCTTCTTCCTCTTCCTCTTCCTCTTCCTCTTCCTCTTCTCCTCCTCCTCCTCCTCCTCCTCCTCCTCCTTTCTTCTTCTTCTTCTTCTTCTTCTTCTTCTTCTTCTTCTTCTTCTTCTTCTTCTTCTTCTTCTTCTCCTTCCTCCTTCTCTTCCTCTTCCTCTCCTCCTCCTCCTCCTCCTCTAGTGTTTTCCCTCAACATAACAGTATTTTTCTTCACATCAATTCTGACTGTATGTCACACTCATGATGAAGTTGATGATGATGTGCCATGCATTTGGCACCAACTCTTAATATCTATGGAGATTGTCAGTCATCCAGATCATGGTTGTCCCAAAGGTGCTTTTTCAAGAGGCAACTGGACTTTCTGGTTTTTCTTGGAAGGTGTTTCACTTCTCATCCAAGACGTCTCTTCCTCTCCTTCTTGGAGGAGAAGCAAAATGTCTTCCAAGAAAAACAAGAAACTCCAGTTGCCTCTTGAAAAAACACCTTTGGGACACCAACACTTAGCAGCCACATCTTTTTTTTTTCCCAGAAGGCTGATCCTAAATTTGTCTTTCAGGTGTTCTGATGGTATATATATTTTAATGGAAGCCAACATCTGGAGATTTTATTTTTTTTGAATAACAGTTGATGGTGCAGCTTCAGTCAGAAACCAGTGGGCCATATCCTCAGTTCATACATTATACTAGACCAGCAACCTGTAGCTCTGGAGCAGGGGTGGGTTCTAAATTTTTTTACTACCGGTTCTGTGGGCGTGGCTTATTTTGTGGGTGTGGCTTGGAGGCCATGTGACTAGGTGGGCATGGCTAGCTGGTCAGAGTCATTTCTGGAAGGTCCTCGCACTTACGACCAGTCCTCGCACTTATGACCCGACTCATTTGTTTGCTTTTAACACTGATCAGCTGTAGGACGGCCCTTTGAAGCCCCGCGGCAAGAGTTCAAACAGTTTTTTTTCCCTCTAGTCATCAGCTGGGACTCAGGAGGCAGCAATAGATTGGGGGTGGGACCAAATAAAAGGTAAGAATAACGTGGGTGGGTGGGTGGGAGGGGGGGGGAGAACTGGTTCGGTGACGTCATATCGTCACCGCTACCAGCTCGGCCGAACCGGACCGAACTGGGAGGAACCCACCACTGCTCTGGAGCCACATGTGGCTCTTTCACTCCTCTGCTGCGGCTCCCTGCCACTCAAAATATGCATCACAAACCGCCAATGTGTGATACCCACCGGAATGCAATTTATTGAGCTTTTCAACCCCCGGTAGGCCAACCATGGATAAATCCAAGAAAAGAAAAGTTTCAGAAGAAAACAGAACATTTAATTCAACTACATATGCTAGTTTTATGGCCGCTCAAGAAATAGTCAGGCATGGGATGGGTTTTGTGGCTCCCGGTGTTTTCTTTCCTGTGGGAAACGGGTCCAAATGAGTGTTTAAGGTTGCAGATCCCTGTACTAGACCGTGGTTTATTTTTCAAAACTTCATGGTTTGATTTAAGTCACTCTCTGGGTTCACACATTATGAAAAGACATAAATATGAATATACTTGGCCTGGACTTTTCATCACTTATGGAAATACAGATTCCACATCTTCCATGCACCATGGCATGTTAGTTTCATAAATTATTGAGCTGATCTCAGGTTATTATGGTGCCATCCTTTTAGTTTCTACTTTACTCTTGCCCAATCCCACATGGACTAAACAATTTCAGCTGTCCTTCATAGACTAAACAACTTCAGCTGTCCTTAATTGGCTCTCCTCAATGCATTTCTGAACTCAAGAAGAGGAGAACATTTCACCAGATTTAGCTTTTGGCTGTTGGATCCTTCAGATACCTTGAAATCAGACTAAATTAAAAGAAATCGAAAGAAGGACATATCTGGTCTTTAAACTGATGTCCGTGTGGTCACCTGCCAAAGCTGGAGGTTTGAAGGATTAATATTTCTCTTATAACTAATCATTACATGTAAGAGCATGCTTGGATCATGCTTGGATACTTGGCTGATCTACAGTCTATACTAGACTTTCTCTAATCTAATGTGGTAAATAGCAGCCCCTTAAAACATTTACATGGCTTTGTTTATACAACCCAATTAATCTGGTGTGATTTATAACAAATTTGTATTACAACTAAAGGATCCATATCAACAGATTCAACTACAGGAACAGACAGCTTTTTTGGGGGGGGATGAATTTTTAACTTTTTTCAGAATAGAATAGAATAGAATAGAATAGAATAGAATAGAATAGAATAGAATAGAATAGAATAGAATAGAATAGAATAGAATAGGAGTAACAGAGTTGGAAGGGACCTTGGAGGTCTTCTAGTCCAACCCTACACCACTTCAGACAAATGGTTATCCAACATCTTTAAAATTTCCGGTGTTGGAGCATTCACAACTTCTGGAGGCAAGTTGTTCCACTTATTAATTGTTCTAACTGTCAGGAAATTCCTCCTTAGTTCTAAATTGCTTCTCTCCTTGATTAGTTTCCACCCATTGCTTCTTGTTCTACCCTCAAAGTACCCTCAGGTGCTTTGGAGAATAGCCTGACTCCCTCTTCTTTGGGGAAGCCCCTGAGATATTGGAAGACTGCTAGCATGTCTCCCCTAGTCCTTCTTTTCATTAAACTAGATATATCCAGTTCCTGCAACCGTTCTTCATATGTTTTAGCCCCCAGTCCCCTAATCATCTTTATTGCTCTTCTCTGCATTCTCTCTAGAGTTTCAGTAAGGTCAGCAAGTCTAAAGTAAAATATTATCCTATATCCTTGTGGAGTTCTAAGGTGCTTTGTACTTTTGCTTTTAATTGTAGTTGGGAGGTGAGCCTTCTCTTTAAAATCCATGGGACGTTCTTCGTAATTATTCAAGATATAAAATATTGATTGATTGATTGGTTGGTTGGTTGGTTGGTTGGTTTGATTTATATGCTGCCCTTCTCCAGAGATTCAGGGCGGCTTACAATGCATTAAGCAATAGCCTTCATACTTTTGTATATACCTGCTTAGTAGGGCTTTTTGGCCCCCCACTAAGCGGTGTTCTATTTTATACAAAGTCAGCTTATTGCCCCCACAATCCGGGTCCTCATTTTACCTACCTCGGAAGGATGGAAGGCTGAGTCAACCTTGAGCCTGGTGAGATTAGAACTCGCAGTAATTGCAGGCAGCTGGCAGCTAAGTGCTACTTAACAGCACTTTAGTCCGCTGTGCCACCAAGGCTACTTATACCCTATTTTCCCCAAAATAAGACATCCCCTGATAATAAGCCCAATTGGGCTTTTGAGCGTATGGCAATAAGGCCAAGCGCTTATTTCAGGGTTCAAAAATAATATAAGACAGGGTCTTATTTTCAGGGAAACACGGGAGAGAGAGAGAGAGAGAGAGAGAGAGAGAGAGAGAGAGAGAGAGAGAGAGAGAGAGAGGTAAGTCTTGCTTGAAAAAAATTATATGTGATATGATACAATACTGAGAGGTACACATAGTGTGTCTCTTCCCTGGGAATTATGACTGATGAGGTGTGGCCGACTGTTGCTTTAAATCATTCAGGTAAAGTTTGTATTTCCAGCCTTGTGTGACATCACACATTTCCTTGAGTCATCCAATTGCATTTTTCTTTCTTTCTTGCAAACATCAGATTAGAACCTGCAAGTCGGGTTGGACATCTGTTTAATGAACCTTGATTTTGTTTTGTTTTTTTCCCCTCTTCTCCCTCCTCCCCCCCCCCCCCCCCACCATCCCAATACTGTGGCTGGGAGTCATTCTACGTCTCGGTAAATATATGCAGGAATTAAATGGTTTACACAGATAACCAAGGTGAATTAAGCTGTGTTTGTTCCGACTTTCACTTAGCCTCACCGAGCCTCTGGCAACTGCAAAGAAGCTAATTTGCAACAGAAAAAAAAAAGTGAGTTATCCTGAGCAAGTGTTTGCTTGTATTTTTTTAATGAATGAGGATAATAGAAAATCTGCATCGTTATTTAGATGGACAGTTCTGTTGTTCGGTACTCTTACAGGACATTCTCTTACTAGGTGAATGCATTTTTTTTTTTAATGGTGGGAAGGCCTCGATTTGAAAGTTTACAGCACTTGACTAAAAAAATTTAACTCTTTAAATTTATGTATACTGACAAGAGAGAAAAGTTCAATGAATAAAGTTGGAATTGGGCAACCTTCACACAGATTCCTCTGCTAAAGTCCAGCTGAGATCATCTTAATTAGTATGTAATTTAAGGCCTACTTGAATGCATCCATGTGTTCTAGGGATAGCTTTAAATCCTCCTGTGCGAATTCAGTGGCATTGTTTTCCTGGACACCAGATGTAATTGCATTAGTGTTCCTCATATTTGTTAAATTAATTGGTTTGTTGCAAATAACTTAATTCACATATTTTTTAATTCACAGCGGTAGCATTTTCTGCTTTCCTAGACTTATGATTATTGAATTATATGACTACAAATAGGAATACAAATTGCCGCAGGTGGTACCCAAATATTTAGAGTATAATCATATACTATCGCACTATATTCAATTATGTTAACTTCCCAGGATCTTTAGAATGGCTGCCTGAAATTCTGTTTGTTGGTTCTGAGAAAGTTGTGATGGTTGATTTTGATGGAGTCTCTGTAGTGTTGGAAGAAATGTCCATCTGGGTTCAGTTCCAAGTGGGGAGAAGGAAACATGGAGACTGCTTGAAAAGATGGTTTAATGATGGACAGGACCACATGGTTTTGAGGCCCTTTTGTTTATACAGTGGTATCGATTTATACCTTTTGTTGGTCTTTGAATTTGAGCTTGTATTCTGATTGGTTGTCAGACTCCCATTGGGCCATGCAGGGATAACTTTGTAGGTTGTCTTTTGAGTCCCAGGCTTGGTTGAGCCTTGCTGGGTGATGCAATCTCCCCAGGTGCCATGTGGTGAGTTCTGTTGCTAGATGGATAGAGGGCTAATCCTATCTTTGTTGGATCTTGGGCGAGGGCATTTGCTTATGAATAGACCTAGCTATCTCTTTATCTCTTAAGTGCTGACATCTGCTGTCTGATAAGCAGAGTGAGTCTGCTTCCTGCCTAAAAAACATGTTTCTCCATTTCTCATCCAGGGAAATATAATATTCTGCCTTTTTAATATTTTGTAGAATATTTCATTTTACTAGGAGAGAGATGGGTGCTAACTTCCTACAGTAGCAAGTTGGTATGCCAGTCTGATCAAACTGCTTTTGACACTCTCCTGACTTTAGTTGGTTGTTCCTCCCCAAACTAAGCTTACATCATGATACAAATGCAGTGACAGAATCAGTGGTGGGTTGCACCCAGTTCAGTCCGGTTCGGGTAAGCCGGTAGTGGTGATGATGTGACGTCAGCGAACTGGTTCTCTATGACTGTGAGCTGGACCCTCCCGCCCATCCCCGCGTTAGATCTGCCTTTGTCATCTTTTAGCCCAGCTGATAGGCGCGGCAGAGTGGATTGCTGCGCCTCAGCTGGGCAGAAATATAATGCGCTTGTGCACAGCACAGGTTCGGTGCGCGTGCAAGCAAAGCGAACACGTGTGTGGCGGTTGAGCGCAAAGCATGTACGCGAAGAGAACCGGTGGTAACAATGCCCTGAGTCTTTGGAGAGGGGCGGCATATAAATTTAATTAATTAAATTAAACGGTTGGAACCCATCACTGGACAGAATGATACACTGCACTCTGTCCTATTATATTTGTGTAGACCAGTGATGGCTAACCTTTTTGCCGTCGCGTGCCAAAAGGGGGGTCGTGCAGGGGGAGGGGTCACGCACATGTGTGCCCACAATTATAATTCAATAGCCCCCCCCATGCATGCATGCGTGACCCCCCCACTCCCCTCGCTTTTGGCACATGATGGCCCAGTGGGCCCGGTAGGCCTGTTTTTGCCCTCCCTAGACTCCAGAGGCTTTCTAGGAGCCTGGGGAGGGTGAAAACAGCCTTCCCCACCCCCCTGGAGGCCCTCTGCAGGCCAGAAACAGCCCATTTCCTGACTTTTGGTAGGCCCGGAAGGGCCAAAAATTAGCTGGACGGCACACGCATGCACGCTGGAGCTGAGCTAAGGCAATGCTCGCATGCCCACAGATATGGCTCTGCGTGCCACCTGTGGCACATGCGCCATAGGTTCGCCATCACTGGTGTAGACCATACACCATACACAGAAGCCTACATTCGCTGCAAAAGCTACGAAACAAGGATAAACACCTGGTGATGCAGGATGTTTAATCCAGTCATTCATAGGCTCATTGGTGGCACTGTTCTATTCATGGTTTTCCTTGCTCACCATATACTGATGAGTTTTGTGGATTGTTAATTGTTCAATTAAACAAAGCTGAAAAGATAAGTCTCACGGTAGAGTTTTCCAAGCACAGGCACTGTTATTCAAAGTTGCAAAACACACTTGATGGGGATTAAAGGAAGCCAAATTAAATCATAATTAATGAAATGCATGCACTTACTTTTAAAGGACTCCTACTCAAATCTATAACATTCTAGTATTAAGGATGGATGTTTAAAATTGAAATAACATTTTTCCTTGTAAATTCAGCTATATTCCTGCACTTTGCCTTTCAGTGTATATACAAGTAGGCAAAATTCATCATATTTTGAGATCCTCATCCTCAAATTGTTTTGATATTCTAGTACCTTACCTTCAAAACCAAAAAGCTTCATAACATTTTAAAGCAGATTTATTAGGGCATTAATTTTTCTGATTTAGAACATGTTCCATCAACTGTTTTCACTATGGTGAAATAATATGATGATGATGATGATGATTTTGGCAATAAAATCTCTGTCAAGGCAGAAAAATAGAATTTTGAAAAGAGTTTTGACCATCTCAGGGTATATTACATGTATTTAGCATTTTTTTCTCCATTACCACTAAGATTTAAAGTCGTTCAGTGCTTTTTTAATGAAGCAGTTAACAAAACATTATCACAAAGCTGTGTGATATACACATGTGGACATACAGTAGTGGCCAAAATTGTGGAAACCTTTTGGGAAAAGTGTATTTTTGAAGTTTGATGGGTAATAACACCACTTTTTTTTTTTTTTTTTTTTTTTGGAGTTTCAAGATAATCCTATTCCACTGCAGGAATAGCCTGGGAATAGCCCAGACCTTACCCCAATTGAAAATCTAGGGAGCCGACTAAAGAAACTTGTTAGTCAGAAGCGACCCAGCAATAAAACCCAGTTAATAGAAGCAATCATTCAATCTTAGTTTCACGTTATAACAGCTGCAGAACTAAAAGACTTGGTTCACTCCATGGGAAGACGTTGTAAGACCATAATTCATTAGCTTACACAACTAAGTATTAACTGACATGGTGATAATCTTTTAATATCTCATTTTTTCTATGGTGATCATTTTTGTATATCTCGTTTTTTTTCTACGTGTTTCACTTTTTTTCTTTATACTGTAACTGCTAGTCTAATAGCAAATCCTTCATACAAGGAATGTTATTGCATTACATTCTTGATTAAATGATCTTTCCATTGATATATAATTTTATGGTACTACTCCAAAAAAAAAGTGGTGTTATTTGCTAGTTTTAGAAAATACACTTTTCCCAAAAGGCTTCCACAATTTTGGCCACTACTGCACAATGGAGCACAATGGACTTTTATGGGCAAAGATACAAGGACAGTTAAGAAAAAAGTATTATCTCTATCTCAGTAGTGATCGAAATGTTTGTGTTGTTATGCAATCAGTTAGGAGTTCAGTATTCTATATTTTATGGAGCCAATTTGATGCAGTGGTTCATGTATCACACTAGAAACTGGGAGACTGTGAGTTCTAGTCTCATTTTGGGCACAAATCCAGCTGGGTGACCTTGAACAAGTTGTTCTGTCTCTCAGCCCTAGGAAGTAGGTAATGGCAAACCCCTTCCAAAATTTTGCCAACAAAACAGCAGGGAGTTGTCCAGACAATTGCCAGGAGACAACATTGATTTAAAATCTATTTTAAAATCTTCAGAAGAAACAAACATTTAAACCAACCGGGTGTATGGATGTCAATATCGATACGAAAACATAATTAAGTTCCTTCTGCTAATATAGTCTTTCCATGAAGAATGGTAATCTCCTCCTCCTGTTTTATTAGAGATTTTCTGGATCCATGTTCCTTCATTTTGTACAAATTAGATTAGGGGTCCCCAACCCCTGGATTGTGGCCCATTACTGGGCCTTGAGCCATTCAGAACCAGGCTGCAGAACAGGGGTGGGTTCTACTTACCTTTACTACCAGTTTGCAACGGGATCGCATGTACAGATTGCTTCTGATGACGTCAGGGTCAGTGGGCGGAGCCTCCTGCCGGTTTTACTACCGGTTCTATGGAACCAGTCCGAACCAGGAGCAACCCACCACTGCTGTAGAAGTGGCGAGTGGGTGGGTGTGTATGCACATGCATCCCCACTTATGCGAGCAGCGGCCATGCACATGCGCATTCCATTTGCACGAGCAGCAGGCGAACGTGCCCTTCGCTTACACAAATGTGTACCGGGCCTTGAGCCATTCGGAACCAGGCGATGGAAGTGGCGGAAGGGTGTCTGTGCGAGGTGCTCATGCGTACTCGCCCACCGCTCGCATGGAATTATCCCAGTACTGGGTTTCAAATCCCGTTGCTACCGGTTTGCTCGTGGGTGTACACATGCATGGGTGCGATGCTTCTGCGTATGAACAGAAGCTTTTGCGCATGCACAGAGATGTCTGGACAGGTGGGCGGAGCCTCCCGCTGCCACTGCTACCATAGCAACCCACCATTGAACCATCCAGGGGTGGACTCTACTTTCCTTTACTACTGGTTCGCATCGCGCTAGCTGTTGTGACTCCGACCCCCAAGGCCGACTTATCGGAGGGAAAAGGCTCCGAACATGAAGGAGAGGAGTTGGCCAGGCTTCCCTCTCCAGGACCCTCCTCTCTGGCAATGCCTCAGGTGTCTCCCGAAGGAGAAGAGATTGGCCAGGAGCCAGGTATCTCCTCACAGTCGGACAGTGACGGAGATAAGTCTTGGCTGGATCCACGCCAGCGTCGGAGAGACAAGCGTACGCAGCAGAAAAGGAGGCGTGCCAGAGATTAAGCTGAGTCACTGGACCACAGCCCACAGGGGATAAAAGGGGGTGAGGTGGCCATTCAGACTCTGTGATGGACAAAACTAACTACTAGTGAGTCATATTGTATCTTTGAAACAACGTTATCTGCCTTGGATTTAATACGGACTGGACTTGACAATTCTTGAACTGTGTGTATCTTGTTTGGGTTTATCTGATGGAGGAACACCCCCTCCCTCTATGAGTAAAGTTCTTGGCAAGCAGCTACTGGGTTGCTGCCAATCCTCTTATTGAAAGAATTTGTTGTCTGCCAGTTTTATTTAACCCCTGGCTATCTGTTTGTGTGCATGTGTGAGACGGGGACAGAACACTAGCGCCCATGCCTGTGCTCTTCGGCACATGTGCAGATCACTTATGATGATGTCCAGGTCAGTGGGTAGAGCTTCCTGACGGTTTTGTTACCGGTTCTTGCGAACCGGTCCAAACTGAAGGCAAGCCACCACTAGAACCATCCCTTCTTGCCCCCCCACCACCACCGGGCCACAAACCCGGAAAGATTGGGGAACTCTGATTTAGACTATTAGGTAATACCCTAAGCAGTACATGGTTATCGAGAAATAAAATTAAGACCTTATTATATGAGAACTCTGAAAAGAAAGATTTTCTTTCTAAAAAAAGAAAACCTCATAACATGGCGATGATAAAACATCACATTCGTTCTATCGGATTGCGAAAACGTACAATGTAAAATGCAACAACCCCATCAAAATCCAAGAGGATTTTTTTTTCCAGCCGAAGAAAATAATAAAGAAATTCTCTAAACTAGGTCCACAGTTGATGTTCCTGCTTGACCTTTTCACATTGCCAAGTGTCTAATCCTTCTCATTATAAAGATATCCCGTTTATCGTAATGCATGTAACATAGCATGTTATACACTTCTAAAGCTAAAGTTTTTTTTTTTTTCAAAGAACAGAATGTTCTCTTGCAACAAAAGAACTGTCCTGTCCTGTCTAAATAATTTCAATTCTATTTGCATGGAATACTTATTTTGATTCATTCCAAGGTAAAATCAGGTGAAGACAAGTGTTTTTGCAAACTCAGCTGTCTCTTTTGTGTGAGACAGAGAGAGTGACTGACAGTAACTTTTTTCTCTTCAGATTGGTTAATAGGTGGTTACTAATTATATATATATATATATATATATATATATATATATATATATATATATATATATATATATATATATATATATATATATATATATATATATATATATATAAAGAATGTGATAGGATTACATGACTATTTATTTATATTCCGTTAGCTCCCACGTATTGTTATTGAAATAATCAGATTAGACCACAGGGGTTAGATTTTTTAGGATTGGTTTCATGGAGTTTCACATATTTAATTTCACATATTTTGGTTGACTCCAGACTGGGGACTGGTAGCAAAAATACCAGTCATATATGGCTGCAGCTATCCTGTCTTTCCTGTTTTAACGAAAAAAGAAAGGGTGGGAAGAACGCATGAAGGTTATAAGTGAAAGTTTTGGTTATCTGGATCCTCTATAATATTTTCTGAAAGAGGCAAAATGATTGCACAATGAAAGTTCTTTTGGGCGTTTTCTCATCCATCTGTTAAGAAATTGCTCCTTCTGCCAGACAGACATTAAAAGCTTTCTGTGTTGTAATATTTTTTGTTGTTGTTGTTAGTTGCGAAGTTGTGTCCGACCCATTGCGACCCCATGGAGAATGTTCCTCCAGGCCTTCCTGTCCTCTACCATCCCCCGGAGTCCATTTAAGCTCCCGCCAACTGCTTCAGTGACTCCATCCATCCATCTCATTCTCTGCCGTTCCCTTCTTCTTTTGCCCTCGATCGTTCCCAGCATTAGGCTCTTCTCCAGGGAGTCCTTCCTTCTCATTAGGTGGTCAAAGTATTTGAGTTTCATCTTCAGGATCTGGCCTTCTAAAGAGCAGCCAGGGTTGATCTCCTCTAGGACTGACCAGTTTGATCGCCTTGCACTCCAAGGGACTTGCAGGAGTCTTCTCCGGCACCATAGTTCAAAGGCCTCAATTCTTTGGCGCTCAGCCTTCCCTATGGTCCAACTTTCACAGCCATACATTGCAACTGGGAAAACCATAGCCTTGACTATACGCAGTTTTGTTGGCAAAAGATAACCGGAATAACACATAAAATGTGTTTGCAGTCCAAACATTCTCGTTGAGGATGGCCTCTTTTGAGTGTGATTCCTGCCATATAGTTTTCTTGATGGCAGCATGGAGTTGGCCTCTGCCTTCATCTGGGATCCATTTTTAATCTTCTAAGTGTAGACAACATCCCTGATGTTTTAAACAACCAAGATTGCCTCAATGCTGATTTCTAATACAGGAAACAATGGCAGTTACGTAAACTGTTTACTAGAGGTCATCAAGCCATTAGCAATAGCTATAGCACTTACCACTTTACAGCCCTCTGTAAATGGTTTACAGAGTCAGCATATTTGCCCCCAACAATTTGGGTCCTCATTTTACCCACCTCGGAAGAATGGAAGGCTGAGTCAACCTTGAGCCGGTCAAGATTTTTTTATTTATTTATTTATTTATATGCCGCCCTTCTCCAGAGACTCAGGGCGGCTTACAGTACGTTAAGCAATAGCCTTCATACTTTTGTATATTTATACAAAGTCAGCTTATTGCCCCCACAAACTGGGTCCTCAATTTACCTACTTTAGAAAGGATGGAAGGCTGAGTCAACCTTGAGCCTGGTGAGATTCGAACTTACAGTAATTGCAGACAGCTGGTGTTAATCACAATGCTATCAGTCTGCTGAGCCACATTTATGACGGTTGCATTGTTCTGGGTCATGTGACCTGCCTTTTGCAACCTTCTGACCAGCAGAGTCAATGGGGAAGCCAGATTCGCTTAACAACCATATTACTAATTTAACAATGGCAGTGACTCACTTAACGACTGTGGAAAGAAAAGTGAGAACTGTGGCAGGAAAACTGTCATATAGTGAGGTAAAACTCACTTAACAAATGTCTCATTTAGCAACAGAAATGTTGGGCTCAACTGTAGTTGTAAGTTCGGGACCAGCTGTATATAAATAACATTAAGAGAAGATGGTGCTTCCTTCTTGCACAGAGCACTTTGTTTTATACCTGACCAGATATTATTATTACTAGTGTTATACACCACCTTTATTTTATATAACTGAAAACAGCATTCATAATGTCTATTTTCCTCACTGCATCATTACTGCGAGGTATGTTGGACTGAGAGAGAAGGAGAGAGAGAGAGGGAGGGGGAGGGAAAGATGGAGGGGGAGGAAGGGAGAGAGGGAGGGAAAGAGAGAGGGAAGGGGAGGGAGAGAAAGAGGGAGGGGGAGAGGAAGAGGGAGGGAAAGGGAGGAGGAGAGGGAGGGAGGGAAAGAGAGAGGGAGGGAGGGGAGAGGGAGAGAGGGAGGATGGAGAGAGAGGGAGGGGGAGAGAGGGAGGGAGAGAAGGAGGGAGGGGAGGGAGAGAGAGGGAGGGAAGGAGGGAAAGAGAGGGAGGGAGGAAGAGAGGGAGAGAGAGAGAAGGAGAGAGGTAGGGAGGGGGAGGGAGAGAGGGAGGGGGAGGGAGGGGGAGAAAGGGAGGGGGAGAGGAAGAGGGAGGGAAAGGAAGGAGGAGAGGGAGGGAGGGAAAGAGAGAGGGAGGGAAGGAGGGGGAGAGGGAGAGAGAGGGAGGGGAAGAGGGAGGGAGGGAGGAGGAGAGAGGGAGGGAGGGGAGGGAGGGAGGGGAGGGAGAGAGGGAGGGAGGAAGAGAGGGAGAGAGAGAGAAGGAGAGAGAGGGAGGGAGGGAGGGAGGGGGAGGGAGAGAGGGAGGGGGAGGGAGGGAGAGAAAGGGAGGGGGAGAGGAAGAGGGAGGGAAAGGAAGGAGGAGAGGGAGGGAGGGAAAGAGAGAGGGAGGGAAGGAGGGGGAGAGGGAGAGAGGGAGGGGGAGAGGGAGGGAGGGGGAGAGAGGGAGGGAGGTAAGGAGGGAGGGAGGGGAGGGAGAGAGGGAGGGAGGAAGAGAGGGAGAGAGGGAGGAGGGAGAGAGAGAGGGAGGGGGAGAGAGGGAGGGAGGTAAGGAGGGAGGGAGGGGAGGGAGAGGGAGGGAGAGAGAGGGAGGGAAAGAGAGTGAGGGAGGAAGAGAGGGAGAGAGGGAGGGAGGAAGAGAGGGAGAGGGAGGGAGAGTTGGCTTTTATGCCTAAGAGAGGCTTTTTTGGCCTTTCTTTAATTACTATTTAAGATAAAGTAAGGTGACCAACTTTTTTACAATGAGAAGGAGGACACAAATAAATTGAAGAAAGAAGTGAGTCTAATGCGTGCGTGTGTGCCGTGTCATGTTTCGGTAAGAAGTAAACAAAGCCGCTTGCGCATGGCGCACTCTCTCAAAACAATTCTCCTGTGCGAAGCTCATGCGTTTCATAATCGCGTCTCGCCGCACTGTACCGAGCCTTGACGAATCGTCATGTCAAATACAAATTCGTCACATCACCCGCAATGGATCAGATCGGCATCGATCGAATACGGAGATTTACAGATTAGTCTTCAAATATCGAAAAGGAGGACATGGAGGAGGACACTTTTCGAGAGAGGACAGAACTTACAAAAGAAGGACTGTCCTCCCTAAAGGAGGACGATTGGTCACCTCAGATAAAGATAAGAGTTCTCTTCTAAAGTATGCCTTAGGATGCTGCTAAATATCCATATCTTTGTTCACTTCTGTCAGCAGTATTATTTCTTCCAGGCTGTGTGGTTTTGTCTGTGTGTAGACCTAGGATTATCAGTCAGTCCCCATTCAAGTATAAAATCAGAGTTTAACCTTGTTCAGCTCCTCAAGTCAGCTGAGATCAACTAGAACAGTGATGGGTAACCTTTTTGCCATCACGTGTCAAAAGCGGGGTGTGTGGGGGGGGTTGCACATGCGCGTGCCCAAACCCATAATTCAATGCGCCCCATGCATGCGGGTGCAACCCCCCCGTGCTCCCCCACTTCTGGCATGTGATGGTATGGTGGGCCCGGTAGGCCCATTTTTCTGCTTCCCCAGGCTCCAGAGGCTTTCTAGGAGCCTGGGGAGGGAGAAAACGCCCCCCCCCCCCCGGAGGCCCTCCAGAGGCCAGAAACAGCCCATTTCCTGACTTCCAGTGGGCCCAGAAGGCCTGTTTTTCACCCTCCCCAGGCTACTAGAAAGCCTCTAGAGCCTTGGGAGGGTGAAAAACGGGCCTTCCGGGCCCACCGGAAGTCAGGAAATGAACCGTTTCCAGCCTCCGGAGGCCCTCCAGAAGCCGGAAACAGCCCATTTCCTGACTTCCAGTGGGCCCAGAAGACCCAAAATCAGATGACCGGCACGTGCATGCCCACTGGAGCTGAGCTAGGGCAATGCTCACGTGTCCACAGATATGGCTCCGCGTGCCACCTGTGGCACGTGTGCCGTAGGTTCGCCATCATGGAACTAGAATCACAATTCCCTCAGGCCATAATACTGAATCTTGTCTAGAAATTCAATCAGCATTTTGAAGTGAGCAGTGGAAAAATCAAGGGCCAACCACAGAGAGATAAGTTGTTCTTATTGTTAACACAAACCTTAGTGATCCTGCCTGCTTCCATCTTTGACAGCCTCAGCCACTACAGCTAAGTAGTGCCTTTAATTCACCCCATTTATTAATTAAAAGAGAAGAGAAAAATTGTGTCTGGAACTTCATAATTGCAAAGTACCGTAAGTCTTTAAAAAGTCAGGGTGGCGCAGTGGTGAAAATGAAGTATTGCAGGCTGACTCTGCCCACAGCCAGGAGTTCAATCCTGTCCGGCTTGAGGTTGACTCGGCCTTCCCTCCTTCTGGTAAAATGAGGACCCAGATTGTTGGGGGCAATAGGCTGACTCTGTAAACCGCTTAGAGAGAATTATAAAGTACTGTGACGCGATATATATAATTCTATTGCTTTTCTTCCAACTTTTAAGATCATTTTGTTCCCATGAAAGAGGAAAATCCAAAGGATCAAGTTTGAATCATCTTTATTTATACCACTGACTGCCATCAAATGAAAAGATGGAGTATATGCTATTCTTCCTCATATGCTGTAAAAGGTAGATACGATTCTTCTTCCTGGACATGATTTGATGAAATCCAACTGAAAACCAGTTATCAAAGGCCCGTAAGATAATTAAGGCTCTGAACTGAAAAATATCTATTTCTCAAGCGTACACTAGAAAAGGGAATGTAATTCAGATTTTTGCAGATAAGATTTAAAGTTCAAAGTTCAAGTGGTCTGGGGGGGGGGGAGAAATGCCCTAGCTGAAAACTTGAGTTGGTGCCAAGTTAGGGAAAACACGACTTCCATTCCCCACCATCCAGTCAGAGCTGAAGAAGCTTCTTCTGGGTGAGAAGTGAAACTTCTTCAAAGAAAAACCAGAAAGTCCAGTTGCCTCTTGAAAAAGCACTTTTGGGTTAGGGAAAACACTTCTGAGACAAATTGATTGGTGGTTGACTCAGTTTCCTATGTTCTTGTTCACCCAAGCATGTGTTACTTCTATTAGAGAGTCATCCAGGAATATGTGATTATGGACTATGCATCAGACGGACCACACGGTATGTAACCAGTGAGATTAGTTGAGACGTAGCAGCATGAGGCTCCTTGTAACAATACTTAGAAGTCCGTAGATTACAGCTGTGAAGCACCTTTAATTAAAAGATAATATGATAATTGCTTGCACAGTCAAAATATGTTGTCAATAATCACATGCCTTGAATTATATAACCAAGCTACTAAAGAGTATTGAAGGATTGTGTCATAGCACGGCTAAAAACTGCCCATAGCTTTTGACCGTTGTTGATAGTAAGCCTTAGAGCAGGGGTGTCGAACTCAATTTCATTGAGGGCCATATCAGGGTTGTGTTTGACCTCGGGGAGGGCGTGGCCAGGGTGGGCATGGCCAGTTTGACATCACTTGTTCTGTCCCCCCACCTCACATAAGCAGACACATGAGCAAAAGACATCTACCAGTAATTTATTTTTACAAACTGACCTGAATCCTTCGGCAGATAAAAGTGCTGGCAGCTACTTTCCGAATGCCTGCCAAGTTTCTTATCACCTCTAGAAACAGGAGTCAGTGTATCTGTAGTCCATTGCTGGGGCAACCAAGAGTTCACAAGGCACAATAGTGTAGTCAGAAGTCATTCACAAAGTCCAAACCTTAATTCCGAAAGATATCCCATCCAAAGCTCACGATATGCAGTTTTTGTCACAGAGTCTGCAGAGCAACCACACCCACTTTTATCCCCTGTGGGGCATGGCTCAATGACTCAGCAATCTCTGGCCCTTCGACACCTCTTCCTTTGCTGCGCACGCCTCTCCCTCCGACGCTGCCTGGGATCAATCCAAGATTGATCTTCATCACTCCCTATTAGTGGGTGCTCCGACATGCCTTCCTCCTGGCCTTCAGCTGGAACCTGAGGTGTTGCCAGAAAGGAGGGTCCTGGAGAGGGAGGCCTTGTCAGTTCCTCCCCATCACTTTCAGAGTCATCTTCCTCCGTGAGGACAGGCTCGGGAGCCGGAGTCACAACACCACTCATTTCAGGGGCGCCTGTGGCCTGAGCACTCTGCCAGTGAAAACGGGCTCCTGAGCTACGTTTTCGGCCAGGACGGTCCTCTGGCCCTCTGCCAGTGAAAACAGAGCTCAGGGGGAGGAGCGTGTGGCCCTCATGAGCTCCATTTTCATGCTGGACAGCCTCCTGCAGCCCTCTGCCAGTGAAAACAGAGTTCGGGAGGGCCACGCGCCTTCGCTGTTTCCAGGGTGGCCTCGCAGGCCAGATCTAAGCACCCCACAGGCGGGGTCTGGCCCACAGGTCTTAAGTTTGACACTCCTGCCTTAGAGTTTCTCACCTACTTGGTAGATGAGAATCGGCCTTAGCCATACAGCCTTAGTCAGTGGTCTTCCAGGTGCGATTCAAGGTTCTGGTTACCATCTTTAAAGTGCTCCATGGCTTAGGACCTGGGTACTTACGAGATCGCCTTCTGCCACCGAGAGCCTCCCACCGGCCAATATGCTCCCACAGAGAGGGACTCCTCAGGGTGCCGTCAGTCAAACAATGTTGACTGGCAACCCCCAGGGGGAGAGCCTTCTCTGTGGGGGCACCTGCCCTCTGGAATGAACTGCCCCCGGAGATTCGTATGATCTCTGACCTACGCACCTTTCGCCATGCCCTTAAGACTCTACTGTTTCAACAGGCTGGGCTGGCTTAAGAACAAATTTTAATGGGTGTTTTAGTTTTTTAATATAGGGCCAAATTATTTAATATTTATTTATTTTTATTTATTTATTTATTAGATTTTTATACCGTCCCCTCTCCCGAAGGACTCGGGGCAGTGAACAGCCAAAATTAAAAACATACAATATAAACATTAAAATACGTTTAAAACAGAATTAAATCCAAAATGGCTCCCCAATTTAAAACGCCTTACCCATATGTTTTAAACTGTTTTTAATTTTATGGGTTTATGTGTTTTATTGTGGCTGTGCACCGCCCTGAGTCCCTCAGGAGAAGGGCGATATAAAAATTGAAATAATAAATAAATAAATAAATATAAGAACAGGATTAACTTAGAAAATAAACTGCAGTGCTATTTATGTAGTACCTTGTGATAGAAAATGATCTGTGGGTTTTTGAGAGAAAATGCATCTGCATCTTTCGGGAATAGATTATGGACATCAGGTCTCTAAACAACTGCATGGGAATAGCTGATATTTAATTAACCTCTGAGTATAGGTGCATAGGATCAGCTCATAGAAGCACTAGGATCTTTTTTTAAAAAAACCTCTTAATGAACTGGGGCAGAAGGGAAGATGAACTGTTTGGTTGCAGAACAATATGTCAGCCATTTCTCTTTGTCGATGATGTAAAAATATTTAACACAATGCTGCTACCCTTCTAAAAGACCTTGACTTTGTGTCAAAATGGTCAAACAATTGGCAACTCCAAATCTCAACCAACAAATGCTCTGTCTTACACATTGGTAAAAAGAACCAGAACACAAAATACAAACTGAGTGAACACGACCTTGTAGATGACCCTCACTCTGTCAAGGATCTTGGAGTACTCATATCTAATGATCTAAGTGCCAGAGCCCACTGTAACAACATCGCCAAAAAGGCATTAAGAGTTGTAAACCTAATCTTGTGTAGCTTCTTCTCCGGTAATATCACACTACTAACCAGAGCATACAAAACATTTGCTAGACCAATTCTCGAATACAGCTCATCTGTCTGGAACCCGCACTGCATTTCGGACATTAATATAATCGAACGTATCCAGAAATATTTCACAGGAAGAGTCCTCCACTCCTCCGCTCTCAACAAAATACCTTATGCTACCAGACTTGAAATTCTGGGCCTAGAAAACTTAGAACTATGCCATCTTCGGTATGACCTAAACGTAGCTCATAAAATTATCTGCTACAATGTCCTACTTGTCAATGACTACTTCAGCTTCAACCACAAAAATACACGAGCACACAATAGACACAAACTTAAAAGTGAACCGCTCCAAACTCGATTTCAGAAAATATGACTTCAGTAAGAGAGTGGTCAATGCCTCAGATGCACTACCTGACTCTGTGGTTTCATCCCAAAATCCCCAAAATTTTAACCTTAGACTGTCTACTGTTGACCTCACCCCTTTCCTAAGAGGTCTGTAAGGGGCGTGCATAAGAGCACCAGCGTGCCTACCCTCCCTGTCCTAATGTTTCCTCCATTTGTATCTATTTTATGTATTCAATTCATGCCTATACTTATATATATTACCTAACATGTCTTGAGAAATAAATAAAACAAATAAATAAATTTTAGAAGGCTAGCAAGGAATGAGGTTTGCTGCCTTTCCATTCTTCCTGATATCCAGAAGTGATAATACTCAAATAGGGCAGCATTATTTTAATAAGCCAGCTAGAGAAACTCCACACAAACTAGAGCTAATTCCAGCTTTTTTACTAGGATGTGAAGACATTCTACTAGGCTGCATTCCTGTTTCCTATGCCGTTATCCTTACTGAGCCGCAAAAATATTCCCAGTTTTTAGATTGCAGTGGAGAAATCTGTGGCAGCTGTGGGAGAAGGATTTTATCAACAGCAGGAACATCTCGTGAGCTTCCTGGATCCTTAGCTATTTTTCTTGCAGCTGGGAAACCATTGTAGTATAATGGTAAACTCATTCCGGGCACTCATATTGAGTAGAGGGAGAGCTTCATAAATCCCCTAACAGTTGAACTAATATACAGCGGCTGCAACAGTCTGGACGGATACTAGGTTGACTTATGCAGATGGCAAAAGTCTATTTGCTGTCTGGGTTGCAGCCTAGATACAGTAACTCCGTCCATGCCTTGTTGTTTTCTTCCTTGTGAAAATAAAGACAGTGAAATAAGGACAGGACTGGAATATGGGCTGCTGCCAAGTTCAGTGCTCCCTTACTAGGACTTGGAAGAACTAGTCCACTCAGAAAGTCTTGCAAGTGACGGCAGTAGAGACGATGTTTGTGGATCAATTAAATAATATTTTTGAGACTTGGGGTGGGGTGGGGAATGAAGTCAATAGACACATAGAGATAATAGAATGACAGCATTGGCAGGGACCTTGGAGGTCTTCTAGTCCAACTTCCTGTCAAGAGGGAAACCCTACACCACTTCAGACAAATGGTTGTCCAATCTCTTCTTAAAAACTTCCAATGTTGGAGCATTCACAACTTCTGGAGGCAAGTTGTTCCACTGATTAATTGTTCTAACTGTCTGTTGTGACTCCGTTGCCTAAGCCTGGGCTATCGACAGATGCAGACTCTGAGAGTGAGGAAGAGGAGTTGGCAAGGCCTCCCTCTCCAGGACTTTCCTCTCTGGCAATGCCTCCGGAGGACACCGAAGGCCAAACGAAAGGCTCAGAGCCAAGCACGTCCCCGCAGCCACAGGTGGACAGCAACGAAGGAGATAAGTGCTGGCTGGACCCTCGCCAGAGGCGCAGGGAGAAGCGTGCGCAGCAGAGGGGAAAGTGTGCCAGAGATTAGCTGAGTCATTGGACCACACCTCACAGGGTATAAATGTGGGTGTGGTGGCCGGTTCAGTTTGTGACGAGCAAAAACTAGAAATAATCCATGATCTCTGCGTTACTGGACTTTGCCTGCTTTATCGGACTGCATTTGGATTAATCCTTGTATTGTTGAAAACTCTGCCTGTTTTATCGGAATGCTGGCAGTCTAATCTTTGTTTTGTGTGAGTAAAGTCTGAATTGGCAGCTAGCCACTGAGTTGCTGCCAGCTTTATTTTCAAAGAATTTTGTCGTGTGGCTTATTAACTCCGGGCCATCTGTGGG